>NC_061113.1:108653624-108693491 GCF_002878395.1 Capsicum annuum | reverse complement strand
ATAAAATAGGTTCATTGTAATGCAAATAGGAAGGTGGAAAGAGTGACAAGAAAAAAAGAATATAAGGCTCAAAAATTGGGATCAAGGGATACTTATTCTAACATAGAAGGTCATTTAGACTAAAAGTGGACTAATATAAAAAACGGCCTATGATCCATTCCTAACTGACTATCCTACAGCCTAGGCAAGACTAACTGGAAAGTTTTGGATTTAACACACAAAGGAAACTAAGTAGCATCATACATAAACATAGAATATGATCACATCACAAGATACCACCTATTCAATTCATGCAATTATTAGCTATGATTATCATGTCCCTAATTCTAATGCCATACCAAAATCCACAATGGTCACACATATATACATTTACACAATTTTAAAAACAAATCTTTTTAGGGGTATCATTTTTATCACAAATCAACAACAAAAACATGTCAACTGCCCTAGATACTTAATAATCTCCTACTTACAAAAAAAACAACACAATACAAAAAAAACCCGATATGACATAAAATTAACCTAGACATGCCAATTTTACAATCATATCAAGGCTCACGGGAAAGGAAACACAGCATAAAAACCCACAGCAGCTATGGTATACCCTACCCCTAACTAAAAGACTATGCATTATACCTAGTATATGTAAATAATGTAAAATAAGGAAACAAGGACATACCTGGGATATACTAGGTATCTGTATCATAATTATTCCGATGTGGTGGTATCTCAACTAGCATAGGAGGAGGTGGTGGTGGTGCACTACTAAAGGATGAACCCGTAGCTATCTTGGCATACCTTTACCTAGCCACAAAGTCAATCTCTCTTAAATCACGTGTGGCCCATCTAAAGACATGATCATTTAGTACACTGATATCCTAAAATTCCACCTCCATACCTCTCTTAGTCCCAACTATGAGGACCATCTCATCATCATTCATGAATAAGTCAAACATTTAGGTCCACATGAGGTGACGGGTGAACAACTAGTGATATAACCGGAGGAATGGTTAGAATATTGCTCTCGATGAAAGAGCATATCTCTTTCTATAGTATGGCCACCTTTTCTCTAATCATACCTAGATCATATGCCTTAATATCACTGAATTGGACAAATACTCGGCCCTTAAAATAATCTATACGGTCATTCACCTCAGCTCAAAACTCTGATATCTCAACCCTATGAATAACCTATAAAGTAGTCTCTGCCTCCTCAAGTGATGTACAAACCCAAGGTCAGATCTGCCCATATAATAATGCTACCTCGGCCTCAATATTATCCAGTCAAATAGTGGTAACACTCTAATTATCTATTATGCTTTGGAAAAACTCACATAATACAAAAACTATACCTGTATCAGTAGTTGTAGTGGAGGGGTGAGGGGGCAATGCAGATATCCCAATTAGCTTCGAAGTGGAAGCTAAAATTAAAGTAGATATAGTTGGAGTCCCCTCTTCCTATGTACTTATCTTGGAGTCCTCTCTCTTCTTCCTTATATTGAAATCTATACCAATACCAACATCTACTCTTTCTATAGCAGTAGGTTCTGCAGGAACTAATGGACCCTCAAACTGGGATGAAATTACTAGTAGAGACGTATGGGACCTCTATGCAAGGATCGGGTTTGTTGAATCCTTCATCATACTAGTTTGGGATGTGTCGATCCTCTCTACTCTCACGTTAACACCTAGAATCTCTAGCATACTGGTCTTATCACGTAGAAACTATACTAGATAAAAAAGGGTAGTGTGGTTTTCTCCCTAAATTCTCATTCATGAATCCCATATATAATGATGGTTGCAAAGCGAATATCATAACCCACATCCATACTCAGAATCAATGATGCACCATTTTATGTAAATAAGTTATTTGCTGTAGTAAGACATAAAAAATAGCACACTAACAACCACCAAAACATAGTAGTGAAATTTAGCATACTTTTTTAATCACACCTTGACCCTCTACCCAATGGGCATCAACACCAAGAGGTGAAATATAATGAGTGATCTATCTCACCAAACCTACCCACTCACTCTTATTCTTAGCCTCTCACATGGTGTATCTCTCACATGCTAATCTCAATTGGTGATCACACTTTATTGTAGATATAGGAGCTGCATAATTTGGGTTAAATAGAACTAGCAGATGGTTGTTGCTGAACTATCAACCCTAGATTCTCTCACAAGCACCTTCTCTAACTAGGGTTGCTCTGTATGCCTACCATCTCTAGGCGTACTTAAAGATACTATGGTTTAATAGTGAAATACCCTAGTTTTGTCCCTTATAAAATTCTTGAGTTTAAGCTTCTAGAAATCATATGGATAGAGAGTACTAGTAATATGATTGGGTACGGTTTAAGGCCTCTCACTTGTTTGTTGATCAGTGTGGTCTGGTTGGTTTTGGTCTAAAGTACGATTAGGCATCTTACTAGTTGTATGTTATGGTATGAGGTGTATGTTGTTAAATTATATGATGCCCTAAGTTTGGTCTAGATGATTCTGATCAAGGTATGGCTCAAAGGGTACTTATCTTATGATAGGATATGACTAAGTTCTTTGTGGTCATATTTTGGTTAGTATGGAGGTCCAATATGAGGCCTAAGTTATGAGATAAGGGTACCACTCATACCCTAGGGTATGGTTTAGAGGGTATGGTTGTACCCTCCTACAACTAAGTTTTTAGCTTTTAAGCTGAGGGTATTCCAAACATTTCCTACACTGAAACCCTTAAGTCCTCATGTCTTAAAACATATTGTGGACTCTTATAACATACTTTAAAATATCAAAACATAACAAAATCCCCTTCAAACTCTATCTTGAAAATTAGGGCTAGGGTTCTTCAAAGGTGTTCATCTAGAGGCTTAAGAGTCAAGTTTATTTTGTGAATCCTTGTGAATAAGGAATTTGAATCTTCCCTCATTGTTACTTCTCAAATATCATGTGTTTTAAACATCAATTTTGATTCATTAATGGTGGTTTTGAAAATCATTGTTGAGGTTTTTATTGCATAATATTGAGTATTGTTTACTCTTTGTTTAAATTATGTATAAATAAATTTTGGATGATGGTTTGCACATATGGATTCTTGGTAATTGTGGCTTAACAAATGGGTCATGGGTTACCCTAAACTTGATGATTTTTATTTTTGTTTTGGACTTGATAAAGGTATGCCCTCAAAATATTTATGAAAATGCCTAAAAGAATAAACTAGTCATATGATGAATTGGGGTTTGCACTAATGCTTGGTATAAGAATGCAAATGAAGGATGAATGATTTTATAAAGGTCTTAAAGACCATAAATTGAATAGAAATATGTTTTGAACTAAGGCATTGGCCTAATGAATATGAATGGTTGGTAAACGGTTTTGTGAAGGCCTTGTTGGCCATGTAATGATCTAAATAGTAACCTTAGTGGTTTACTTTCCTAAAAGAGTTTGAGTTTTTAAACACTAAATTGATTTATGTCTATTTTATAATGGGTTTGATTCCCTAATGTTAAATTGAATTTATGGCTCTATATAGTTATTGGATTCAAAACCCAAAGTCGATTAATAATAGTTATGGCATGACTATGCTTGAAAGTGGTATTGGTATGATGATACCAACAAAGCAACTTTGGTAAGTAATTGGTTAAATGGTTGTGTATATGAAATGGTGGTTTTAAATTTGGCTTTAAAGTGGGATGTGTAGTAGGTCCATGAAAGTGAAGTCTGAAAGACTAACACTGGAAACTGCACTAACCAGTGTAGGTGTCTATATGATTGGGTGGTTCAATTCCAATAAATGAATATACGAATGGGTGTTTCGAGTCCCCTATAATACATGTATTGGTGCTTAAGTCACCTTGATTATGCCAAGAGATTCGAGTCCCCCATATAGGTATATTCAGTTTTGGATATTCTCTTATTCGTATGACTACACACATTGAGCCCTTCTTGCTAAGGGAAAGTTGGGCCTATATAGATCGTAGGTGGCTTGTTATATAATGCTTATGCTACATAGCCCAAGTAAATGATTTCAAAGTTCATGCTAATCTTGTTCCCTATCCCAACAAGATATATATGTATATGTATATGTATATGTATACATATACGTATACGTATAATATATGTATACGTATATATATATATATGTATATGTATATATTGATTTGATTATATGCATTGATTTATTAGATTCAAACTATTGGAATTATTTTATCCTTACCTTTGAGTTAGATTCTAGCTCTCTGATCGCTAACCAACTTTGATGTTGTATCCCTACGCGGTGTTGGTCATACTACACCTCCTACTTAGTGATTGGACTTAGGATCTACTTGTTTTAACTTGAAGTGATGAGCTTCTATAATTTTGAAGGCTTTATTTCTTTCTTGAGTTTTCTTATGTCTTTATTGGTTTAGACTTGGACTTTGGTTTTGCCTATGCTTGGGGGCATGTCCTGCCCAGATATTCTTATTTTGTTTTAAAGTCTTTGTGTGAACAAACTATGGACTTTGGTATGCTATATTATGGTATGGATATGGACTTGATCATTATCTTGGGTATGTTATGGTGGTTAGTTGGTTGGATTAAATAGTGGGGTGATCTCCAGTCCTTGTTGGATTTGAGGTGCCCATTACAACTAGGCCCTAGTTTGGGTTACGTCAAGTTGGTATCAGAGCCTAGGTTCATGGTCAGTTGGGTGTCCACAAAGCCGTGTCAAGTAGAATTTCTTTTATGGGTGTGTACTGTGCCACACTTATAAGGGAGAGGCTATGAGATATTCAGGAATATTTCACTTTATTGTTGGCTTACTTTGAGCTATAGAGTCTAAGGTATTTAATCTTCTTGATTTTTGTTTGCTCATAATTTAGATCATGCCTCCCAAAAGATCTATTGTTCATGCAAACTCCTCTATTCCAACTGGGGATAATATTGATAGGACACGCTCTACCTATGGATTCTAGACTTGGTCAAGGGTCGCTGCGTCTGACTATCCTCGTGGGGTTCCACCTTTCCCCACTAATCCTATTCCTTAGGGGAATACTCATATTTATTTTCCTTAAAGGAAGGCCACTAATACAGAGTTATGTCACTCTATTACCCTATTAACTCAGTTGGTAGCTTCTCATTCTGAGTGTGGTATTATTATTACTCCATCTTCCGATGCCACAAGGGTTAGACAGTTCATGAGGTTGCATCCTTCTATGTTTATGGGGATTAAGGTTGATGAGAATACTCAAGATTTTATTGATAAAGTAGAGAAGATCTTTTGAATTATGCATGCTTCAGAGGTGTAAGGTGTTACGTTTGTTGCCTATCAATTGAAAAATGTGGCATACCAGTGGTACAAAGAATTAGAACAGTCGAGGGGAGAGGATGATACTTCTTCCTTGTGGGATGATTCCTCTATTACTTTTTTGGATTTCTTCTTTCCTCATTATTTAAGGGTGGCTAAAGTGGAAGAGTTTGTAAATTTGAGGTAGGGTAGCATGTCTGTCAAAGAATATGCAATAAAGTTTCATCAGCTGTCTAGGTATACTCATGAGTTGGTCTTTAGCATGAGGGTTAGAATGCATAATCTTGGTTTGAGACTATCTCATGAGTTTATCCTATAGAGTAAGGCTTCTTTGTTGATTCAAGGATAGACATATCTAGGTTGGTAGTGTACATGCAATAAGTAGAGAAAGAGAAAAGAAAGCAGGATAAGTTTAGTGAGAGGTAGGGGTGGAAATTTAAGCCTTCTAAGCATAGTGGTAAAGATGGTGGTAATTGGATATAGAAGAAGTGGGGGAGTTCTAGTTCTTTCTCCATGGCTATTGCTCCCTACTTAAAGAAATTAGGTGATTGTTGATCTCCGTATAATAGTGGGTCCTGGGCATAGGTTTCCCAATCTTAGGCTAGTGGGCCTTAATTGGCTCCATCCCACCCTCCTTGTAGACGAACCATGGGTTATGTGAAGAAGGAAAGAGCATATAATTTTATTTTGGTTAGATTAGTCATATTCAGTGTGATTTTCACTTTAGAATGGCTTCTCAGGATAATAATATTTTGGTTGCCTCTTCGTCGTTACCTAACCAAAGGGTGTTGTGCTTGCATCTCTTTTTGCTTCTAGTACCGACACTGGCTGGAATCGGTTATATTCATATCTTACAAGGATTCTGAGGCATCTCCTGATATGGTTACTAGTATATTGAAACTTTTCTCTCATAATGTATATTGTTTACTTGATCCTAGGTCCACTCTTTCTTATGTGACCCCATTTCTAGCTATGCATTTTGGTTTTGGTCTCGAGTGTGTTTTGCACCCTTTTCTATTTCTACCCTGGTAGGTGAATCTATTATTTCTAGAAGAGTCTATAGGGGATGTGTGGTATTTGTTGGTAGTAAAGAAACTTTTGTTAATTTATTTGAATTAGATATGGTGGATTTTAATGTTATATTGGGGATGGATTGGTTGCATTTGCTTTATGCTTCTTGAGATTTTTGGACCCATAAGGTCATGTTAAATTCCTTAATGAACCAGTCATTGTATGGTATGATTCATCTCATATCTTAGAGCCCAAAAGTTGATTTCCAAAGGGTGTTTATATCACTTGGTCTGGGTTAAAGATTCTAACTCTAAAGGTCCTTCTCTAGAATATATTCCTATGGTTAATGATTTTCCCAAGGTTTTCCCTATTGATCTTCTTGGAATCCCCCCTGATAGGAAAATTGATTTTGGGATTGATTTTGTTGTAGACACTCATCCTATTTTTATCCCTCTTTATAGAATGGCTCTGATAGAGTTGAAAGAGCTTAGGGAGCAATTAAAGGATATCTTATACAAAGGTTTCATCTGTCCTAGTGTGTCTTGTTAGGGTGCTCCTATAATGTTCGTGCATAATAAGGATGGTTCCCTTCGAATGTTCATTGATTATCGTCAGCAAAATAAGGTGGCTATAAAGAATAAGTATCCTCTTCCTAGCATCGATGATTTGTTTGATCAACTTCAAGGTGTGAAGTGTTTCTCCAAGATTAACCTTAGGTCAGGTTATGATCAGCTTAAGATTAGGGAAGTAGATATCCCTAATATAGTCTTTAGGACCCGATATGGTCACTATGAGTTCCTAGTTATGTCTTTTGAGTTGACTAATACTCCGGCAGCGTTCATGGATTTGATAAATAGGGTCTTCCATTAGTTTCTATATTTGTTTGACATTGTCTTCATTAACGACATCGTGGTCTGCTCTATGAGTGAGGCAGATCATGTCGATCAACTCCATGTTGTATTGCAGACCTTGAAGGATTAGCGTTTGTCTGCCAAGTTCTCTAATTGTGAGTTTTGGTTGAAGATTGTGACTTTTCTTGGTCATGTTATCTCTAGTAAAGGGATCCTGGTGGATCCATAAAAAAGTTGCAATGGTTAAGAAGTGGCTTAGACTCGCGACTCTAATTGATTTTTGGAGCTTCTTAGATTTAGCCGATTACTATAGGAGATTTGTGAAGAGTTTTTTTACTATAGCTGCCTCATTGACTAAGTTAACTCAAAAGAAGGTCAAGTTCTTATGGTCAGATGCATGTTAGGGTAGTTTTTAGAAGTTAAAGCATAAGTTGACTTCAGCTCTAAGTTTGACCCTGCCCTAGGGTAATGATGGCTTCGTAATGTATTTTGATACTTCTCGTGTTGGGCTTGGTTGTGTATTGATGCATCATGGTAGGGTGATAAGTGATGATTTTACAACTTATTCTCACTAAACATTTGTGCCCATTACCTTGTTTTGATTGAATAAATAAGACATATTGGTGATAAGATGCACTAATATCCACTCTTTTCAGGCATAGAGTTGAGGAGATCAAAAGATGTGGATTGGAGATGAAAATAATCAAAAGGGAGCATGAAAAGTGCAGCTGAAGACTTGGAGTAGAAAGGCCTCAGATACCATGATCGCTGTCTGCTGAACGTGATAGCAGCAGTTAAGAAAAAGTTATCCAAATGTGATCGCGGAAGTTACCTGCGGTCACGTAACCACCGTCGCAGCCAGACCCGAGCGATCGCGGCTTAGCTGAAGAAATCAGCCCAAGGGAAAATCTGCAAATGCACGTGGTAGACACCACTTTTTACAAAAATACTCATACCCTAAATCATGAATCATATTCCATCTTCCCCAATTTTTAGGTTTAGCTCTTGAATTCATAGCCTTCATTTTTGGAGAGAAAAATATTGTATGATTTTTGGGTGAAGAATAAATTGGAGACTTTCTAAGAGAAGATTAGCTCACTTCCATTGTTGATTTATGGGAGTGCCAAGTTTGAAGTAAAATTCACTTAAGCTTTAATAAATTACCTCAATGGATATTATGAGTATATCTATGCTTATTTATCTTATGGGAAGCTAGATCTTCAACTTGGAGTTATGTGTAAATAAGGATTAAAGTGTGTGTGCATTGTTATTGATTATCTTCTATTTAGTAGTTCATGTTTATGGGTTTTATCATTTCTATGCTAACTTTTTTGGGGTTTGATGGGTGAAATGAGTGAAAGCTCCATGCCCTAGAAAATCAAAGCCATCTTTGAAAGAATGGTTTTGAGTGAAGTTTAGGAATCCATATCATCCTTGAAAGAGGGATTTGGAGACCAAAGCAATGATAGATAATTGTGTGTGTAGTTTGCTAAATTTTCACTTAGACATAAGGGTGAATGTGAGGCTGACTATACCATGGGTATCATCCTAAAAATAGGGATGCCTAGATTAAGGTTATGGTTACCAAATGTTGAACACTCTTATTAGGTATTTGAAAGAATCAATGGATGAAAGTTTAATGTTTGTTGAAATACTAACATCAAAATCTAAAACCAAACTTACCCATATTTGACTTACTAAATTGATGTTGATTGCTAACACCCACATATCATTCCCTTAGTAGTGCATAATCCCAAGATCCATGCATACCTGTTAAAACTCTAATTATTCCTAGCCCCAAATTTATACTAGAAAAAACCAAGAAGAAATGTTAGTGTAGATAACTATCACCCCCATTTTTACCTTCTTGTAATATTGGTTTTGATTTAACTTGTATCTATTATTTTGAAGTAACTTGATTTCCACTACATTGTCCCTCGTGGATTCGGCCCCAACTCCAAAGTTGGGTAAATATATTGACAACCGCCTTACACTTAAATTGAAGTGTAAGTTGAGCGTTATCAAAAGTGGCGCCGTTGTCGGGGAACAATTTGGAGTTTTAAGTTAGTTCAAAATTTTAGTTACTTGGTTGAATTCAAACTTGTATAAATTTGTTCGTGATTTTCCTTTGTACGTAGATTTTATTTTATTTTTATTTTTCTCTATGGAATTTCCTTACAAATATGATATTAGTTTTTGGGAATATTATCATGATGACCCATGTCCAAATTATGATGTACCATACTTCATGAGAGAATGTGACTATGCTCCATGGAGAGAGATGGATTCACCATCTTGATCCCATCTTGATCCTATAGGAAGTATAGGGTTCTTTATGTAGTGGTCGAAATGGACACTGGAGTGATTGTCCAAATTCCCTCTCCCCCTATTATACTAACAGTATTGCTAGTTCTTTTTGTGAGATTAATAGGTCTTATAATGAGAAGAAGGAGAAGCAACAAACCAAACCCATTGGTCTTGGATTAATTCTTCAAACCATTTTGGATTAGGTAACTATAATCGATGAGAATGCACAAGACTTGCATCAATCCTACGAGGTGTTCTAATGGGAAAATGTCAAGGCAAAGGAATTGGTCAAGAACATAATTCTTGCAAACATTACAACCATGCACATTTCCCAGGAGGAGGTCCATCAAGAAGAGAAACCAAGCTATGATGATGATCTTGGTAAAAAAGATTCCTCAGTAACTTCCCAATCCACTAAGTCATATGAGGAAGAAGAATCCACAATAAAAGAAATGGTACTAGAGTCAAATGAAGAATTGAGGCAAATCGCTTATTATGACTCTAGTTCATTTTGGGGTGACAATGCTTTGGAGGAGGATAACCCAAAATTAGGAGTTGGAGCTCATTCAAATCACTTTTCAACATTATGCTTAGATCATGTGATGAGGATCCATCCCTCAGACCAAATTATGGATGGTGGAGAGACGAAATAGGATTCCTATATTTATGAATTTGACATTCCAAGGGGCATATGGAACTCCCTCCATCAATGGCAAAGGAACTCAATGCCCGATGTGCAACTAGTGGCCTATTGATGTGCCCATTTTTACCCAAGTAGCCAAACCAAAAGTTTGATGTCAATTGGGTAAAAGGTTCAAGTCTTAAAAATGGCAAGATTGAAGCTTGGTCGCTATGCCCTTTCATCTTCCGTGTTTCCACTTGAAAGATTTGAATCTTCTATCCCTCTATCGCTCATTGCAGAGAGAACGAAAGTTGGGACAGAGATTCAAATCCTCTAAGTGGAAAGATAAAAGAAAGTGGTGAAGGTGCCGTGCCACGATGTTAAACTAAGTGCTAGATGGGAGGCAACCCATCACGCCACAAAAATTGGTCCGTATCCTTTTTATAAATGCATGATAGAGTAGATTTCATTTTTTTTATGCATGCACAATTAATAAAATATTGGTGCTAAAGGGAATTTTGGTTAAATTTGAGAAGGGAACGTGTGAAATTGGCAATTTGGACTGAACAAGAAGTGCAGAAAACCCAATTATTTGGTCTCAGTTACCACAACAATGGTCTGTGCCACCACGATCGTGGAGGACGCATGACCGTGATTATGTAACTAGGACCACAATCACGGTCAAACCAGTTTAAAGGACCATCTGAATGCCACTTTCATCCATGCTCATCTTTTTATTTCACTCAAAATCTCTCCAATTTTGGCATTACATTGCTTATTCAAGTGTCAAGTCATCCGTTGCATCATCGAATCTAGTAAGTTGTCTTAACTCTCTTGATTTGAATATAATTACATGGTTAAAAGTTATAGTTTAAGGAAAGGCCTGAAACACTATTTTCATGGAAAAATGCCTGCATGTTGATGATTGTTGTGTGGTTAGCTATTGTAGTTGGTGTATACACTAATGGGGAAGTCTTGAGTAACCAGAATTAAGCCTTAAACCTCTTAAATTAAAGTGTATACCATGTGTTCGATTAAATGTCTCTATGAATCCCATGTGTAATTCCTTGGAATTTGGTGGCTATAATCACATAGACTAGGCATAAATTCTTTGATTACACTATCAACATGCCTAGTAGAAACAAAAAGTGGGATTAAAATTATGCTTGAACTGAAGTGCAGAAACTGGTATGTATGATCTCAGGTATCGCAATCGCGGTCCCGATGATCGAAATTGTGGCACTGCTGTCGTGTTCAACGCTCTGTAATTGCTATTCCTGAGGGTAATTATTGGCAGACCTCAAAAGTTCTGCACATCCTTTAATGCCCCAAAACCTTCCACAACACTACCACTTGAACTTATTTGTGTGATCTAGCATGTTTTTAGTATTAAAATACTAATGTTGGTCTGATTTAGATATCTTACAGGTTATCATCCTCAAAGATGGGAGTTTTAGGTGACACCAAATTCATGTCCGCACAATGCTAACACTGCTACTACAAAGATTTCCATAGGATAAAACTACTCCCTAAAAGGGGTATTAGCTTAGACAAGGTGAAGAAAAAGATCCCAAAATTCCATACAAGACTCATTGCAACCTAGTGGATGTACTTTGCCTCGAAACCCTTCTATGCTAATGAGCAGTGGGTACATAAATTCTACATAAACCTTAGCGTAGTTTCTCTCACAAACCCAGTGATGACAATTCAGGCTAAGCAAGTGAACTTTTGAGCAGAGCAGGTTAATGCGGTGTATAGGATCCAAAATACTGACATAGGGTAATTTTGTGCCAAAGCATGCAAGCAAGGGACTTGGATAGCTAACATTTTATGTCCTAGAAAAGTAGTTGCCTAGTCCTAAGAGAGATATTTTGATAAAGTACTTCACAGCAGAATTCGGGCTTTGGCTAAACATTATATGTAGCCAAGTATCGCTATGCACCTATATGTTTATTGTCAACGATTCGTGAGCTCAGATGGTGTCTTACATCCTATCTGGCATCCCTGTCAATATGGGCAAAATTGTTCTTTTATAGTAGATGTATTCCAAAAATTAGGGAGGTACACATCTTCTTTTCTCTTTCCTTATTACTGAGCTTTGCAAGAGGGCAGAAGTGGAAGAATATGTTACAGATACTTGGGTACATCCAGTCTCTCTCATCTACCCACTTAAATTTACAGGTGTAGGTTCCCCAAGTTAGAGTAAGAAGAGGAAGATGGACACGGGCAAATCAGTCTAAGAGGACACACACTCTTGTAGGCCCTCATCAGCCACTACTTTAGATGACATCTCTATTCAGATGTAGGGGGTGAGAGAACTATTGTCCAAACTACCTCAGGTACTGGGATAGCCTTCCACTGCTCATCATTTATATATAGCACAGTCAGATTATGAAAAGTACATAGAGGAGCAGCAAAATCAAGGTGCCACAGTAGCTAGTCTGGAGAGAGCCTATTCGGCCTTAGCCACCTCTCACAAGGACCTCAAGGTTTCACATGAGAATATGGTAAAGAGAGAAAAGAAAAAAGATAATTTCTTTAGAAAGCTGTGGAAAAGGGTGAAGGGCATTTTTAAGGTGCGCAAACCTAACTATCCAGTACCTTCACTAAGATTGAATAGTGAGGATGAGGCTCCTATAGATGGTCGGCTAATGATATTGGTGGTGTTGAAGTCGAGTCAGTAGGAGAACATAGCTCTTGATATATATTCAGGGAGACTTTTTTACTCTTACTTGCCTACACCTGCAGTGTGGACACTACATTATCTTAGTTAGGGTACCCCCAGATATGTATTGTTTTGGTGTTTTTTCCTGGATATTTATGTTGGTGATTGTTTTCGGATGATTCTTTGGATATTGTTTTACTTTTTTTTTTAAAATACTACGTTTTGGGTACCCAGTTGGTACCCACATTTTATGGATTATATATTTTTCTTCTAGTTTTAGTTTTGCTCTTTTTGCTTTAGCTTTTATTTTTATTTTGATGATGGATGACAAGATTTACCTTATGATGGATTAAGTGACGACATTCTTAAGGGTAAAGCATTGTGTTTAGGTTTTGAGGCATAGGTGCAGGGGAAGTCTGAGTACCTGTGACATTATATGTTTTAAAGTTAAGGTCACCTTGTACACCATTGGCAAAGTCTGAGTAGCCATATTGTTAGTGTGCCCGTGTTAAGCCAAAATGTTACACTAAGTCTTTAGTTGTAGCCATAGTGTAGCAAATTGTGTGAAAGGATAATGCAAAATAAACAACCCCCTCTGTCAAAATATTTTGAAAAATCAAGGGCATGGATGTGAGCTATGTTGTAACAAAACTATTTCTCTTTTTGTGGCTTCATAAATTTTGACTTATGAATAGAAATAGATACTTCCATTTTGTCTCTCGCAAGAGGGAAATTTGAGCCCGCTTGGCGAATTTTGCATGCCATATGTGGTAAGATTTTGGTATTCATCTCTTGTATACTTGTGTTTTCTAGAACTTCCCCCGTTAAACTTTCAAAACTAATTTTGATTTTATGTGGTTTGAGAAATGATCTTAGGCCACCTTTGTGATTTTAGAACCCACTCTTGCCCAAAAAGCCTACCCATGCATAATTATAATCCCTAGTGCCCACTTTGAGCCTTTGGACCTTTCTTTGGTAAACTCATTACAACATGTGTCCATTCTTTTTATCCCTCTTTTGAACCAAAACCTTCTTGAACTTGAAAATATAACTTGAGGCTAAAAGCCTAAGTTGAGGGTAATAAAGGTTGATGGAAGAAAGAGTGAGGCCACTAAATTATTAGTGAAATGCCAAATGTGCCTAAGTGTCGAAAATAAAGGAATAGAAAAAGAAAGAGTTCAGCAAAGGAAAGATGTGCATGAGAGTTGCAAGAAAAGTGATAAAAAAGAGAGAAAAAGAAGTGGCCCACATTCAAAAATGAGGATTGAAAAGTGTTATGTAGATGTTCAAGAAAAGGTGTAGCCATGTCATCCCAAATGATATCCTACTCTAGACCGAACCTACGTTACAAGATTAAAGTCATTTGAGATCTCCAACCATTTTCTCTTTATGTATAGGCGATTAAAAATAAGGGCAAGCCAATGATATGACACTTGTTGCATAGAGATTTCTAGTGTGAGGGAGAGAGTTTTTGTACTTTAAATTCCTTGTTGCATATTTGGTATCTTGGTGTGTGAAAAAATTTTTCTTGTGAGGTTGGCTTGTGAAACAAGTTGAGATGGGTGATTTTGTCACCTTCCAAGCAATGAGGCAAAAGGAGTATATCTTAGTTGTAGTCAAGAGGAAGCCACCTGTAGAGTATTGGTTGTTGTTGCTTGGTTTTTCTTTAAAGTCCTATATATCCTTGAATGTTGCATCTTATGATAAAGGGTGCAGTGGGAATTAGCTTAGCCCATATGCAATGAGCTACTTGTGGTTGCAACTAAAGCTAAAGTCATTATGAGCTTTAAGGTGTAAAGTTTGGGCATAGAGAATTATTGTATCATAGTAAGACGTAGTGCCGCTTTAGTACAAGCAAATGTTTTAAGTTGGGGTGTTGAAGAGTAATGATTTTACCACTCATTCTCACTAAATATTTGTGTATGTTACCTTATTTTGAATGAATAAATGAGACATATTGGTGATAAAATAAACTAAAATCCACTCTTCGCAGGCATAGAGTTGAGAAGATCAAAAGCTATGGATTGGAACTAAAAATGATCAAAAGGGAACATAAAAAGTACAGCTAAAGACTTGGAGCAGAAAGGCCTCAAGTACCGTGGTTGCAGTCTGCTAACCTCGATCGTGGAAGTCAAGTAAAAGTCATCTAACCACAATTAAAGATATGTTTCATGCTTGGGTGATTGACTATAGTGGTAGTTGGTTCGACTATTTTCCCTTGATTGAATTTGCTTATAACAATAGTTACCACTCTATCTTTGGTATGGCTCCTTTTGAGACATTGTATGATAGGTGATTTCATTATCCTATTGGGTGGTATGAATTTTGTGAGAGTAAGCTGTTTGTCCCTCACTTGGTTTACCAATCCTTGGAGAAAGTAAAGGTGATTCAAGATAGGTTGGAAGTTGTTGATAGTTGCCAAAAGTCCTATGTGGGTGTAAGGCATAGGGAGTCAGAGTTCAATATTGGCAATTGGGTACTCTTGAGGATGTCTCCCATGAAAGGAGCAATGCAGTTTGGTAAAAAGGAAAAGTTAAGCCCTCGGTATGTTGGCCCATACTTGGTCTTGAAGAGGGTTGACAACGTAACTTATGAGTTTACTTTGCCTCCTAGTTTGAGCTCCATTCATCTAGTTTTCCATGTCTCTATATTGTGGAAGTGTGTGGGTGATCCTTCATCGAATGTTTCTTTAGAAGTGTTGGGTATTTTGTATTTCTTACCTTATGAAGTAGTCCCAGTTGAGATCTTGGATTGTCAAGTCCTTTAGTTGCAGACAAATGATGTGGCTTCTATAAAGGTTCTTTGGAGGAAACATAAGGTTGAGGAAGCTACTTGGGAAGTGGAATAGGATCTGAAGTCCAAGTATCCACATTTGTTCTCCATTTTGAAAGTTCATGCTTGTGGTATGTGTTATTCTTAGTATCCCTATTTTATGTCATTATTTTCAAACTTGGTAAAAGGTTAGTTTGAGGCGTAAAAATATGTTAACTCATGCTTGTGCTTGCCTTTATTCGTCATTTGAGGACGAATCATCTAAGTGGGGGAGAATTAAAACACCCTAGTTCTGTCCCTTAGAAAATTCTTGAGTTTGAGAATTTGGACATCATACCACTAGAGGGTACTCATCATATGATTGCATACATTTTAGGGCCTTTCATTTGTATGTTGATCAATGTGGTATGGTTTGTTTCTGTCCAAGGTTTGATTAGGCATCTTACTATACGTATGTTAGGGTACGAGGTGTTTGTTGTTAAATCGTATGATGTCCTAAGTTTGGTATAGATAATTCAGACCAAGGTACGATTCTAAGGGTACTTCACGTATGATAGGATATGACTTAGTCCTTTGTGGTCATATATTGGTCAGTATAAAGGTCCAAGATAAGGTCTAAGGTACGAAATAAGGGTACCACTCATACCCTAGGGTATGATTTAGGAGGTGTGGTCGTACCCTCATACGGCCAAGATTTTAGATTTTAAGCTGAGGGTATTCTAGATATTTCACACCCTAAAACACTCAAGTTAGCACATCTTAAAACATATTGTGGCCTCTCATAATATACTTTGAAAGATCAAAACACATCAAAATCCTCTCTAAACTCTATCTTGAAAATTGGGGCTAGGGTTCTTCAAAGGTGTTCATCTAGAGGCTCAAGAGTCAAGTTTCTTCCGTGAATCTTCATAAATAAAGAATGTGACTCTTCTCTTATTGTTAGTTCTCAAATATCATGGATTTTATACATTTATTTTGATTCATTAATGGTGGTTTTAATAACCATAGTTGAGGGTTGTGTTGCACAATGTTGAGTGTTGTTTACTCTTTGTTTAAATTGTGTTTATACATGTTTCTTATGATGGTTTTCACATGTGGATTCTTGGTAATTGTGGTTTAACAAATAGGTCATGGGTTACCATAAACTTGATGGTTTTTACTTTGGTTTTGGACTTGGTAAAGGTATTCCCTCAAAGTGTTTGTGAAAATGCCTAAGAGAATAAATTAGTCACATGATGAATTAGGGTTTACACTAATGAATGATGAATGATTTTGTAAATGTTTTGATGGACATAAATTAAATTGAAATATTTTTTGAACTAACATATTAGCCTAATTAATTTTAATGGTTGGTAAACCATTTTGTGAAGGCCTTGTTGGCCATGTAATGATCTAAATTGTAACCTTTGTGGTTTACTGTGCAAAAAAGGTTTCAGTCCCTATAATTAATTTGATTTATGTCTCTATTTGATAATGGGTTTGAGTCCCTAATGTTGAATTGAATTTATGGCTTTGTATAGTCAATGGGTTTTAGTCCCAAAGCTGGATGATAATGGTTATGGCATGATGTAAACTTTCAAGTGGTGTTGGTATGACGATACCAATGAAGTTCTTTGGTAAGTAATTGGCTAAATGATTATGTATGTGGAGTAATGGTTTTAAATTAGGCTTTAAAGCGGGATATGTAGCAGGGCCATGAAAGTGGAGTCCAAAGAACTAACACTGAAAATTATGCTAGCCGGTGTGGGTGTCTATATGTCTGGGTGGTTCGATTCCACTGAATGAATATATGAATAGGATTTTTGAGTCCCACATAATACATGTATTGGTGCTTAAGTCACCTTGATTATGTTGGGATTTTCGTGTGACGACCCGAAATTGCCTCCCGGGAAGTCACATGGTGCTTAAGGCTACAAGTAGCCCCAAGCTGACCCTTTGAGCTTGTTTCTACTAATAACACTCATTTCAAGATGAAATAATTCAAACACTAGCATAGTCATATAATATGAAGGGAGATATGGAGGAAATACTCGATCCAAACAACCATAATACTAGAATTCTCAACATAATCACAATCTGATAACTAGTCTGACAAAGCCACTACTAATCCATGAACTAGAGAGCTATTGGGACAGGTCCCTAACTGACTCAAAATGAACTGAAAGTAAAAACATAGTCTCTCAAATGCAGAAATGTCTGAAGATAGGTCCTCGAACCATGAGGACTCACCACTATATGAATGTAGACAGAGGTACTCGAAAGTCACTGATGAGGCTGGGACTGAGCACTTCAACCTACATTATAAAACAATGTAGCACATAGACGTATATGTGGATCAGCACTTGGGAATGTACTGAGTATGTGGGGGTGCATGCATTATATAAAACAACATCAATTTTTTTAATCAAATCATGAATGCAATAAGTAATGAATCACATAGCTCAAAAAAGTATAAAATGTAAAGCTCATGAATCATGTAGAATGGAGTATGTAACATAAATCTCGTGAATCATCATAGTCTAACTTTGAAATCGGTAATCTTCTCTTATTATCATTACCCATAGGCTAAAGGAAACTTTAAATAATACTTTCAACTCATTCATATGTCTCATGGAGAGTAAAACTTCTTTAATGCTCAAGAACTCATAACTTTTTTGAACTCAAGTACTTGGAATTCGGAATCATATAACTTTGAAACATACTTGAAGGCATTTCATTCACTTTAGGAAAATATCTTGTTTCAAGATTTAGGAAAAAATACTTATATCAAGGGAAAATACCTTAGTCTTAGGGAGCAAATCTGCAACTTTGCTATTAAGAAGATAACTTGTATCAAGGAAGGTTCTCTTAACTGACATAAACCATGCGAGCTACATGGAGTCCAATGTATTGTCCTCCTAAGAAAGAAACCTCACGTTGGGGAGAGGCATCACACTCTTTCCAAGGAATATAATCTCAACTCAGTGATCACTTATCTTGGCCTCGGGCCGAATCATCTCGGCCTTAGGCCCAAAATCTCAAACCTATGATGCCACGTAGTTCTGGGGTAAGAAACCATAGTAACTTACCCAACTCGGTGCTAAATACTACTCCCTTTAGTTTATCTCGCTCATATCATGAAAATCCACTTTAAAATAATCTCATGGTTCATCAAGAACCCAATAATCAAATTTGTAATCTCATATAGTAAAGTGGATTTCAAAATTCCATGACCATTAGGTCAAAACATTTCTCAATAATCTCAGAATACTCAAATCATGGGTTCTTATAGCGTAAGAGTTCATATAATCGCAAATCTCAAGTAGGGCTCAATAACCCATAATTAAATATAAAGTTAAAACTCATCAAAAGCATAATAGATAGCATATAGATTCATAACTCATGTAGAAATCTGGAAAATTTTAGCAATTTATCTCAAAATCTCAACATACTCATACGCTTCAATATCTCAAACATTTCAACTATTAATTTCTCAAGGATTAAAATCATAGGGTATAGACTCAGCTGCAATTTCTTAAGAAAACATGTGAAAATCATGCCATTAGACTCTCAATTCATAGGAAACATCAAAATACTGCAATCAATAATAATCGGTGAAAACCCCTACTTCAACTTCATGTATAATCTCATAGATTGCAGAAAATCTTAGTTTAAATAAGTATTTATGTACAAGGATGAAAGAATTACCCTTGTTCATAACCCCACATACCTTAGATTATGAAATTAGATGAACGTGCTTGCTCTAAACTCTTGTTCTTACTCTTGAGAGAGAGTTCTTGCAACCTTTGAACTTGGGGAACTCAAATATTAACTCAATTTGTAGAATCCATGGTGAGTTCTTGGATTTCTTGAAAAAGGGTTTTAGATTTGATCTTGAGGGAGAAACCCTATCTCTCTTGTGTTTTGGATGATGAATGAAACCATTTGCTTCATTTGGAATATATTTGGTTGATAAAAGAGTGGAAAGACCAAAAATCCCCTTGTTAAAATGAGTTAAAAACAATAAATGGGGGTTGCGACGGTCAAAGCGACGATCCGTCGCAAGTCTAACGGTCCATCGGTCGTTCGTCGCACGTTGGCTAGAAAATGAACACACTGCCTCGATGAGATGGTCTTAGCAAGGGTCTGTCGCATAACCAATGGTTTGTCGGATTGTCCATCATACGTTGGCCTAAATGAGGCCACACTGCCTGAGCGCAACGATCCCAGCGATGGTCCATCGCATCCTTGACGGTCCGTCATTTTGGCCATCGCACTTGGGCCAGAAAAGGGACGTACTACCTTGGTTGTGACAAGCTGAGCGATGGTCCATTGCAGACTTGACGCTCTGTCGGATTGTCTGTCGTACCTGGATGGTTCCAACAACTCTCAATAAAATGGCCATAACTTCTCACCCCGATACCAAATTTGGATGAAATTTGTATCGTTGGAATGCTACTTCAATTCTCTACATGAAAAAAAGTCAAATTTAAGAAAATTCTATATGGTTTAAAAACCAATAACTTGGGAAGTCACTTCTCAGTCTTTTAGGGCTGAAATTAGACTTCACTTGACACACTCTAAGGCTCAGACTACGAGGGAACTTTGAGGGGTCTTACAATATCTTTCCCTTGGAAACTTTCGTCCTCGAATGTTGCTAGTTAGACTAGGAACATAGGAAAAATAGAGTACACATAGCTGAAGAAATTTTTGCTAAACGGATTAAAATCTCTCTAAACCCTTGAATACCTCAGAAATTGCAAGAACTCATGCAAAAATAGATACATAGATGAACTTTAGATTAGAAGGGCTAAATTAAGGAAGAATAATACCTTCGAATTGATCTGAACTCGCAGAAAAGAGGTGCGAGTACTTGACTTGCATGTTTGCTTCTGCCTCCCAAGTAGCGCCCTCAACTGACTGGTTCCGCCACAAAACTTTGACTAAGGTATCCTCTTTGTTCCTCAGCCTACGGATCTAAAAATATAGAATCTCAACATGAATCTCATCGAATTAAAGACTGTTCTGAATATCAGCACTCTCTAAAGGATCTTCTACAACAGAATCACCAATATTCTTTTTAAGCATAGAGACATGAAAAACAGGATGAACTGCTGACAACTCTGCGGGCAACTCAACCTCATAGGCTACTTTACCAACACGTCTCAAGACTCTATACGGGCCAACATAACGGGGACTAAGCTTTCCCTTTTTACCAAACCTCTTCACACCTTTCATGGGTAAAATTTTTTAGTATACCAAATCACCCACCTCAAACTCAAGATCTTTTCATCTCACACCGGCATAAGACTTTTGACGACTATGAGCTGTCTTCAACGTTTCTTTTATCAACTTAACTTTCTTCATATCTTCAAACACTGCATCCAGCCCAATCATGGCATCTTCTCCCACTTTAAACCAACCTATGGGTGATCTATATCTCCTACCATACAAGGCCTCAAATGGTACTATCTCGATGCTAGCATGGTAACTATTGTTATAGGCGAACTCTATCAATGGAAAATGCTCAGCCCAACTTCCTTTGAAATCAAGAGCACACGCCCTCAACATGTCTTCTAGGGTCTGAATGGTCCTCTCAGCCTGACCATCTATTTGCGGATGAAAAGTGAAACTTAAAGGAACTTGGGTACCAAGACCCTGCTGAAACTCCCTACAAAACTGAGAAGTAAATTGAGTGCCCCTATCCGAAATGATGGACGAGGGAACTCTATACAGCCTGACTAACTCCTGAATATACAATCTAGCATAGTCCTTAGCTGTATATGATGTGTGCATTGGCAATAAATGCGCAGACTTAGTCAGCTATCCACAACAACCCAAATAGAGTCATGATGATGATGCGAAAGAGGTAACTTGATCACAAAGTCCATATTCACCACCTCCCACTTCCAAGTGGGTATACCAAAATCTTGCATCACACCACCAGGTATTTGGTGCTCTACCATAACTTGTTGGCATGTTGCACACTTTGCTACAAACCCAGCTATATCCTTCTTCATACCATTCCACCAATAGATTTCTCGCAAGTTATGGTACATCTTGGTAGTGCCAAGATGAATGGAGTACCGCGCGCCATGCTCTTCAACCATAATCCTCTGCCTTAGATTATCAAAACATAGAACACACAATCTACCCTGCAATCTCAACACATTATCTCCCTCTTGGGAGAAAACTTTTACATTTTGGTCCTTAACTGACTCCTTCTGTATGACCAAACTAGGACCTCTGTCTTGCTTCTCCTTCACTTTTGAAACTAAAGAGGATTCAGAACTACTCTACAAGAAAGTATTTTCATCAGCTGAATCAAGCAACCTAATACCCAATCTAGCCAAATAATGCACATCACGAGCTAACTCTTTCTTACCTTCCTCTACATGGGCAACACTACCCACAAACGACCTGCTAAGATTCAACTCCCTATGAGTAAACACATATTACAGGCTCTTATGATTGGTAAACACATCAACATAGACACCATAAAGATAGTGTCTCCAAATATTCAAACCAAAGAGCAGCTAACTCAAGTTCATGGGTTGGGTAATTTTTCTCATGCGACTTTAACTGTCTAGCGGCATAGGCTATAACCTTACCTCTTTGCATTAACACACAACCCAAACCAATTCTAGAGGCATCATAATACACCATAAAACCATCTGTACCATCAGGTAAAGTCAACACAGGGGCTGAAGTAAGTCAAGTCTTCAACTCCTGAAAACTCTTCTCACAGAAATCTGACCACTGGAACTTAAATTTCTTTTGGGTCAATTGGGTCATGGGAGAAGCAATAGAAGAGAAACCTTTAACAAAATGACTGTAGTAGCCCGCTAGACCCAAGAAACTTCTAATGTCAGATGGAGAAATATACCTAGGCCAATTTCTTATAGCTTCTGTCTTTTGGGGATCAACTCAAATACCTTTGGCTGAAATAATATGACCCAGAAAAGCTACAGACCTTAACCAAAATTCACACTTACTAAACTTGGCAAAAAACTGGTGATCTCTAAGAGTTTACAAGACAACTCTAAGGTGATTCACATGGTCATTCTTATTACGGAAGTATACAAGGATGTCATCTATGAAGACAATGACAAACATATCAAGATATGGCTTGAGCACTGATTCATGAGGTCCATGAAGGCTGTTGGGGCATTGGTTAGCCCAAAAAACATAACTAGAAATTAAAAGTGACCATAGCAGATTCGAAAAGCTGTCTTTGGAATATCACATTCCCTCACTTTAAGTTAATGATAGCGGGATCTAAGGTCTATCTTGGGGATATAACTTGCACCTTACAACTGATCAAAAAGGTCATCAATTCTAGAAAGAGGATACTTATTTTTTACTGTGACCTTGTTAAGCTAATGAAAGTCAATGTACATACTCAAAGAACTGTCTTTCTTTCGCACGAATAAGACAGGTGCACCCTAAGGAGAAATACTGGGCTTAATGAAACCTTAGTCTAAAGGATATTTGAATTGCTCTTTCAACTATTTAAGCACTACAGGTGCCATACGATAAGGAGAAATAAAAATAGGTCGTGTATCAAGAAGAAGGTCAATCCCAAATTCTATCTCTCTATCGGGAGGTACCCCTGGGAGATCATCTGAAAAAATATCTGGAAACTCATTAACAATATCGACTGACTGAATAGTTGGAGCTTCAGACTTAGTGTCTTTGACTCTAACTAGGTAAGAGATGCAACCCTTGGATATTAGCTTTCTGGCTTTGAGATAGGAGATAAAATGACTCTTGGGAGATACCAAACTCCCGGACCACTCAAAAGTTGGTTCATTAAGAAACTAAAACTTGACCACATGGGTACGATAGTCTATAGACTTATAACAAGAATGAAACCAATCCACACCCAAAATAAGGTCAAAATCAACCATGTCTAACTCTATCAAATCCGTAAGTATGACTTTATGAAGAATAGTAACATGACAATCTCTATACACTTGTTTAGCAACAACTGACTCCCCTACTGGTGTAGTAACTAGGAAAGGCTCAAAAATCTTTTTGGGACTTATTTTAAAATTCATAGCCACAAGTGGGGTCACATAAGAGAGACTTGACCCGAGGTCCAATAATACATAGACATCAAAGCAAAAGACATAAAGCATATCGGTAACAACATCGGGAGAGTTCTCCTACTCCTAACGGAATGGTAAGGCATAGAATCTGTTCTGGCGCTGACCGCCAGCAGTGCTTGATGAAGTGCCTGGAGTAGGGGTGGGATGGGGTACAGAAGCTGGTGCACTAGTAGCCTGTGCCTGAGGTCAGGCATCTCTGTTCCCCTATCAAGCATGAGGATAATCTCTAAGTCTGTAGCCCTTCTTGCCATAATTAAAATAGCCCCTCAAATCTATGAGACACTCACCTGTATAATCCCTACCATACTTAGCACAAAGAGGATAATGGGGCCTGTTACCAATACTATTCTGTGACTTAGACATAAAAGACCTGCCCCCTTGCTCCTGCCTACCTCTAGGTGCGGGAGCAATAGCTGATGAAGGCGCTGGCATAGACGAACATCTCTGAAACTGAGGGCGGTTCCCTTCATAGAACCTAGGCTGACTATACTCATGCTGCTTAGATATAGCCCTCTTATTACCCCTTACTTTATCTCTCTTTCTAATCTTATCCGCCTCTATCTATTAGGCATGTGTCATCAACCTAGCCAGATCTATATCCCTATGCAGTATGGAAGTCTTACACTCCTTCAGTACCAACCCAGAAACACCAGTCATGAACTTGCTCATACTAGCCCGAGTGTCAGAAATCAAATTAGGAGCATACTTGGACAATTGATTAAACTTCAAGCAGTACTCTTTAACATTTATGGAGCCCTACCTCAAGTTCATAAACTCCTCAATCTTTGCCTCTCTTATCTTAAGCAGAAGGAACTTGTCCAAGAATGCATCTTAGAACACCTGCCAATTCATAAGCGCAGTAGTATCACCTCTACCCTTCCTCTATGATACAACCCAATCATAAGCAATGTCCTTCAGTCTGAAGGATGCCAACTCAACACTTTCTTATTCAGAATCATGCATCACTTAAGTGATCTTTCTTACCTCCTCAAGGTACAACTGTGGGTCCTCATCTGCCTTATACCCATTTAACTATGGTGGATTCATCCACATAAAATAATAATTCCTAGCCGCAGCTATATCACCTCCCTGCTGATTACCATCTGTGTCCTAGTTATTAGCCCAAAAATTAGCGGTGACTGCTTGGACGGACGCCTGAAAGGCCACCTAAAACCTTGTATGAGACAGTTGGGCTAATGCCTGAAAGGCCACCTGAAATTCCATGTGAGATAGTCTCATTCAAAGGATCAACAGGTGAGGGTTGCTCTTCATCATTCCTATGGACATTCACTCTTCGGAGAGGTATTTTCTAAAATAAAAGATCATGAATTAGATAAGAGGGAAAACTATAGGCATGATAGATTCTAAAAGAAGAAATAACATTTTCCTAAAATGTCTTGCAGCCTCTTACTCATAGATATGGCGTGCTACACATTGATGATCAAGACTGTACTTAAAGTGGCTTATCAAACTCCCTAGGACTCCTTAAAACCTTAGGCTTTGATACCAAGTTTGTAACAACCCAAAATCGCCTTCCGAGACGTCACACAGTACTTTAGGCTACAAGTAGCCCCAAGCTAACCCTTTGAGCCTTTTTCTACTAATAACACTCATTTCAAGATAAAATAATTCAAATACTAGTATAGTCATATCATATGAAGAGAGATACAGAGAAAATACTCGATCCAAATGACCACAATACTAAAATTCTCAACACAATCACAATCTGATAACTAGTCTGATAAAGCCTCTACTAATCCATAAACTAAAGAGCCACTAGGACAGGTCCCCAACTGACTCATAATGAACTGAAAGTAAAAACATAGTCTCTCAAATGCAGAAATTTCTGAAGATAGTTCCTCGGACCATGAGGACTCTCCACTGTAGAAATATAGACAGAAGTACTCGAAAGTCACTGACGAGGATGGGACTAAGCACCTGAACCTACATTATAAAATAATATAGCACATAGACGTATATGTGGATCAGCACTTGGGAATGTACTGAGTATATGGGAGTGCATGCATTTATATAAAACAATATCAATACTTTTTAATCAAATCATACATGTAATAAGTAATGACTCATATGGCTCAAATAAGTATTAAATGTAAAGCTCATGAATCATGTAGAATGGAGCATGTAACATAAATCTCGTGAGTCATCATAGTTTAACTTTGAAATAGGTAATCGTCTCTTATTCTCATTAGCCGTAGGCTAAAGAAAACTTTAAAGAATACTTTCAACTCATTCATACGTCTTATGGAGAGTAAAACTTCTTTAATGCTCAAGAACTCATAACTCTTTTGAACTCAAGTACTTGGAATTCGGAATCATATAAATTTCAAATATACTTGTAGGAATTTCATTTACTTTAGGAAAATATCTCGTATCAAGCTTTAGAGAAAAATACTTATATCAAGGGAAAATACCTTAGTCTTAGGGAGCAAATCTGCAACTTTGCTATTAGGAAAATAACTTGTATCAAGGGAGGTTCTCTTAACTATCATAAACCATGTGAGCTACATGGAGTCCAACGTCTTGTCCTCCTAAGAAAGAAACATCACATTAGGAGAGGTGTCATACTCTTGCCAAGGAGTATAACCTCAACTCAGTGATCACTTATCTCGGCGTCAGGCCCAATCATCTTGTCCTTATGCCTAAAATCTCAAAAATAGAGTGGTACATAGTTTTGGGGTAAGAAACTATAGTAACTTACCCAACTCAGTGCTAAATACTACTCCCTTCAGTTTATCTCGCTCATATCATAAAAATCCACTTTAAAATAATCTCATGGTACATCAAGAACCCAATAATCAAATCTATAATCTCGTGAAGTAGATTTCAAAACTTCATGACCATTAGGTCAAAACATTTCTCAATAATCTCAGAATACTCAAATCATGGGTGTTTATAGCATAAGAGTTCATAAAATTGCAAATCTCAAGTAGGGCACAATAACCCATAATTAAATCTCAGGTTAAAACTCTTCAAAAGCATAATAGGTAGCATATAGATTCATAACTCATGTAGAAATCTGGAAAATTTTAGTAATTTATCTCAAAATATCAACATACTCATATACTTCAATATCTCAAACATTTCAACTATTAATTTCTCAAGGATTAAAATCATGGGGTATAGACCCAGCTGAAATTTCTCAAGAAAAATATGAAAATCATGCCATTAGACTCTCAGTTCATGGGAAACATCAAAATATTTCAATCAATAATAATGGGTGAAAAAAACTAATTCAACTTCATGTAAAATCTCATAGATTGCAGAAAATCATAGTTTAAATAAGTATTTGGGCACAAGGATGAAAGGATTACCCTTGTTGAAAACCCCACATACCTTAGATTATGAAATTGGGTGAACGAGCTTGCTCTAAACTATTCTTGTTACCCTTGAGAGAGAGTTCTTGCAACCTTTGAACTTGGGGAACTCAAATTTCAACTCAATTTGTAGAATCAATTGTGAGTTCATAGATTTCTTGGAGAAGGATTTTAGATTTGATCTTAAGGGAGAAACCCTATCTCTCTTGCATTTTTGATAATGAATAAAGCTATTTTCTTCACTTGGAATATATCTTGTTGATAAAAGATTGGAAAGATCAATATGCCCTTTTTTAAAATGAGTTAAAAATACTGAATGGGGTCTGCGATGGTTGGAGTGATGGTCCATTGCAAGTCTGACAATTTGTCGGGTTGTTCGTCATACGATGACCCGAAAATAGACATGCTTTCTCGATAAGATGGTCAGATCGATGGTCTATCACAATCTTGATGGTCCATCAGAACATCCATCACACGTTGGCCAAGATTAGACCATACTGCCTTAGTGGTGATGGTCTCAGCGATGGTCCGTCGCAGCCTTGATAGTCTGTCATCCTTGACATCGCACTTGGGCTAGCAAAGGGAGTTTCTACCTTGGTTGTGATGAGCAGAGTGACGGACCATCACAGACTTGACGATCTGTCGGATTGTCTATCACAGCGGTTTTGACAACTCTCGGTAAAACGACCATAACTTGTCACCCCGATATTGGATTTGGACGAAATTAGTATCATTGGAATGCTAATTCAATTCTCTACATTACAAAAATTCAAATTTTATAAAATTCTATATGGTTTAAATACCAATATCATGGGAAGTCACTTCTCAATCTTTTAGGGTCGGAATTATACTTTACTTGACACGCTCTAAGGCTCAGACTTTGAGAGAACTTTGCAGGGTCTTACATTTTGAGTCCCCCATATAGGCATATACATTTTTGGATATTATCTGGTTTGTGTGGCTACACATACTGGGGCTCTTCCATCTAGGGGAGAGTTGGACCCATATAGCTTGTGGATGCCTTATTATTGATGGTTATGCTATATAGTGCAGGTTAAAGATTTTAAAGTTCATGCTAATCATGTTCCCTACTCTAGAAGGAAATATATATATGTATATGTATATGTATATGTATATGTATATGTATATGTATATGTTTATATGTATATTTATATGTATATGTATATATATATGTATATGTATATGTATGTGTATATGTATATTTTACACTGATTATATGCATTAGTTAGTTGGATTTGAACTGTTGGCATTATTTTATCCTTACCCTTAGTTACTTACTAAAGCTCCAACCAATAAGCGTCTTTGATGCCATATCCCCAGGCCATGCAGGTGTTGGTCATACTACACCTCCTACTCAGTGATGGACTCGGGACCAGTTTGTGTTGACTTAAGGTCATGAGCTTACATACTTCGAAAGGCTCTATTTCTCACTTTATTTTTCTAATGTCTTTATTGTTTTAGACTTGGACATTAGTTTTGGCTATGGTTGGGGGCATGTCCCTACCGGATATTCTTTTTTCATTTTAGACGCTTTGTATGGACAATCTGTGGAATTGGGTATATTATGTAATGGTATGGATATGGACTTGATCATTATATGGTTTTTGGTTAGTTCGATTAAATAGCGTGGTGATCTCCGGTCCTTGTTTGACTTGAGGTGCCTATTACGACAAGACCCTAGTTTGGGTCATGCCAGGTAGGAGGCATAGAACTTTCACACAAATTCCTAGTTATATGAACCTAGGGGTCTGGTCATCCACCCCAGCTGATAACTATCAATCACAACCTGCAAAAATATTGCTTCAACTAACACAGACAACTCAATCAGTCTCTCCTCATAAATATCCCTCTTATGCTGACTCTTCTGAGTCACAAAGCTATCTCTCTTATAAAGTAATCATAACCCCTCTTCACACCATCTCGGGTTAACCTTACAAATAGGCTCTATTGATATATGAGGAGGGGCAGAAGCCTGGGCTATTTTGGCTGGTGGCTCCTAGTGAGATGTTTGTATGTAATCTCCTTAAATTGGGGTACTATAGAAGATAGGTCAGTTACTTATTCTATGGACTCATCCTGGGACCCCTCCTCAGACTGGGGGTACTATGAAACTTTAGCTGGAAGTAACTCAGACTCCACCTCCTTATCATTATATTCTCTCCCTCATCAGATTGGGAAGAGTGTGCAGGTGACATCCTAGCCTTCTCTCAGCTTGGGAACTCATGTATTGATCTGTGGCTGAGCTCCAGGTCGAGTAGAAGTAGGTCTTCTGACCCACTATAAATGGTCTTCAAGTGGTACGCCTAAGGTAGCTTTAACAATAGTCTTTGTTGCACTATATTTCTAGGGTCTAGTTCATGGATGCATCACTCTGGTTAGGGCGGCTCTAGTTGGGGAAACTTGGTTTTCTTCCACCGAGACACTACTCTTGAAGGAGTCATCCCTTTACCACGAAGGTAGAACCTTCTTGTTTGAAGACTTTGGTGTCATATGTACCTAAAAAAAACAAGTGATAGTGTCTGAAAGATAGTGAGGGTCTACAAACTTGAACAAAAACTCAAAATTTAAAAGCTTCTAATTTTCCCTTAATTTTACATTCCAAAAACTTATACTCAATCCCAATAATTCAAATATTTGTACGTAAATCTAGAACCAACTTTTCAATAAAAATGTAGAATACAAGACTCTTGGGATTCCTCGACCTATTAAACTTGAATTTTTGTTTAGAGCATGATCATCTAGTTATAATTCAAGAACAACGCACGTATTTCCAACCTTAGGTTAATTCTAGGCTCCCATACATAAGATTGTAGATTTCCATATATTTTACAAGCAATTTAACATACCAACTTAGTTATTTCAAATTAAGAACAATATACTATTATTAGGAGCAAAGAAGTTTACCTTTTGTTTAAGGAATCGAAATTGAAGATTAAAAATATGAAGAACCCTTGCCTTGATGTGAAATACGTGGAATTTAGACAAGTTTTTACCAAGCAAAATTAGTGTTCTTGCCTTATATGGATTTTGGAGGAAGTTGGTAGGTTTGAATTTTAGAGGGAAGAAGAAATTTTAAAGTTAAATTAAGTTAAAGTGGCGGCTTAGGGGCTTAAAAATCCCTAATAGGTCAGTTAGGGTTGGGGTTGAGTTGGTGTGGGCCCAAATTTTTAAACAAAGCTAGGTTATGACACCACCTAAGGACCATAGGTGTCAATCCGTAGGTGGTCTAATTTTGTAACCTTTTTCCCTGCTCTTTGGACATTGTATTCTATCATATATTGCACTACTTATGAAATCATAAATGGTATTTATGAAATCATAAGTATATTTGCATGTTCAAGTCCAGAAATTCCCCAAAACTTCAAATTTTCCTTTTAACATTCAAAGCACAACTTACTTGGCCCATCTAGGAATTATGACCTTCATGAGTTGATCACAAAGTCCCTTTACCTGGAATATTCTTAATGAAGCAATGTATTACTGAGTTCCAGGCGTTCTTATGTACTGTACCTAGAAAAAAAACAATCATGAACACTAAAATAGTGGGTTTCCTCCCACCCAACGCTTGATTTAACGTTGTGGAACAATGTGGCTAAGTTGGTTACTCAAACTTTAGCAACAAGCCCATGGGTTGCCTCCCATGAAGTGCTGGATTTAATGACATAACATGATGTGGGTACCATGATTACTCGAATTCATCAAGGTACAAAAAGGAGTAACCTCCAAGATCATCAACATAATATATAGCTGACACCACCCTCATGTCGGTTGGTTGCTTCATAGTTTTTTGGACATTGAATGTGAATTCTTCATTATTAACTCTGAACATAAGCTCCCCCTTTTTTTCCATATCAAACATTTCTCCACCCATGGCTAAGAATAGTCTTCCCAAAATTATGGGCATCTCGAAGTCAACCTCACATTCCAAAATGACAAAGTCAGCCAAAAAAATAAAGTTATCAACTTTCACCAACATATCAAATGATATGCCCAAGTATTTTTTTACTATGCGGTCTACCATCAACAACCACATAGTAATTGGCTCTAGAAGGCTCATGCCTAATTGCTTGAATACAGCCAGTGGCATCAAATTAATGTCGACTCCTAAGTCACATAATGCTCTAGTGAATCTGGATATACCTATAGTATATGGGATAATGAATGCTCTGGGATCACCCTTCTTCTAGTCCAGAAACTTAGAAGTGACTACACTGCAATGGTGCAATCTACTAAAGTCCTCAAAACTTTTTGCTCTCTTCCTTGTCACCTATTCTTTCATAAAGTTGTCATGCCCAGGCATCTGCTCCAAAACCTTAAAATGAAGGATGTTCAAGCTCAAATTATTCAGTATCTTTGTAGTCATCTTTTCTTCCCCAATCACCATCACACACCCTAATGTAATCTTTGTATCTATATATATAATAGTTTTGACCTTTGTTTCCTTTCCCCTTGGCTTGAAAAACCACTAATTTATGATCAAGATACTTAGCCTCCTCTTCTATGTTAGACTCATATGCTCTAAAGACTGCACAATATGAACCTACTGTGTTTATCTTCTCAGAATTCACTATTGTGAACTACATCATCAGCAACCCAAAATCAGTTCTAAGCTACACAATATCCTATACCATAGAATTACCACCCACTCTATGGTCGTCAAAAGCCGCAATTGTAAAAATGTCAACACCTTTTTTGCCTCTCAAGCATGCAACCCTCAATCGGTGAGAAAAATCTGTTCTAGAATATTATATGCTACTTCCCAGCATAAATGTATGAAATCTCCTCCAATGATTGTATCTTCCATGGATCTGGACTAATTTTCAAGGCTCTATAAAATATCACCAGCAAGTTTGTCCCAAAAAATCAATGATTAGGTACCATGCTCATCTTCTTCTAAAACAGGAACTAAGCCTCATACATCGACTTAGAATATAGTTGTCAGAAGTTATATATATTATATTTTAACTAAAACTTTAGGGGGAGGAAAGAAATAGTCCTAGAATTGTCTGCACAACTTGTTCCATGTGGTAATCTATCCTTTAGAAAGTTCCTCTAACCACAAAGAAGCTTCTCAAGTCAATGAAAAGGGGAACAATCTCAATATGAGTGCCTCCTGGCCTACCCCAGGAATTATTTAAGAAGTGAAGATCCTAAGAAAATTAGTAGGATACATATTTTCATCATCCATAAGCAAACCAGCAAACACACTTTTAAAGTTTAAGAGCTAGATCATGGCACTGGTTATGTCAAACTTAACACCTAGTGGCAAAGAAAGAGGAATGATATCTCCTATTTTTTCCGTCTCAACCTATTCTATATTCTCATCATCATCATATGGCTGAAAGTACTATATACTGGGATCAATTATGATCAACCACTTCCAAATTTATCTCGATTATTATTGAGTTCAGCTCGACGATCAACTATTGGCATCTGCCTAGAGAGCTCTACCTCCTGAGCTACACAATAAACTTCAGCATCCCTTCTTTGATTAGGATCTAAATCTACAAATGCTCTCTTTGCTAAATAGAAATAATCTAAACTACTGATAGAAGAGGTGTAGCCACAATATTAGTATCATCTCGAACCCCTTCAAGATGGCATACATATACTGGTTCTATCGTCATATGATTATGTTGTAAGATTATCTCTGAGTTTAGAAGTTTTGTGAATAATGGATTGCCTTGACTCTTTGTGTTAGGTATATATCGATATGCACCCAAAAAAAAAAGAGAAAACTAATGTGCTAAAGATTTATGTCTCTTTCAATGCTTAAAATAATGAAAATATGCAAGTTTCTTAGGTTGTTTTGTGAGATATGATGTGTTTTGGGTATGTTTTATAGGAAATCAGATTTTGGATGCAAAACAAAAGAAAGAGATGAAAATTAAAGTTTTAGGCAACTTACTGAGGCATTTTCAAGTGTAAGTGCTACTTACTGGGAGTAGGTGGCCAAAGTAGGTGTCACAACTTGAAGTCCAGAGGCTCAAAAGTAGGAAAACAAAGATCCTGTCACTTACTAAGGGCACCTACGGTCCATATGTGACCTTAGTAAGTGTCATAGATCTAAGTCCAGGGAGTTTTAGAAGTTGTGCAGGATGTATGGCACTTACCAAGGACCACCTATGGGCCATAGGTAGTGCCTACGGTCAGTAGGTGACCTAAGTAAGTGGCCACCAACCTTAAATTTCATTTTTTGTTTGGATTTTGATTTTTAAGGTTTACTTGTATCCTATAAATACCCTTTGACATTTTAGTAAAATTATGCACTCTCAACACTTATAAACATATATTTTATTCCAAGATTCGAATTTGATCTTGGATTACTTTGCTCTTGATTTGGGTTGATAATTCAGTTGTTGACTTTGGGTTTTACTTGTTCATTATTCTGATATTATATAATGCTTTTCATTATGAATTCATTTGATCATTTCACAAACATGTGGCTAAAGACCTTATCTAGTGTTGTGGGAACCCTGGTATATTCATGAAGTAGGGAAAGTGCTAAGTATTTTTGAACCAGTATTCTTGCATGTATTGTATTATCTTCTATTTAATAGATGTATGAGCAGTTTTAAATGGTAAGATCCCACCTAGAATATCACTACTTACCTCAGAATATGAGTAGTGACTAGGAAAAGATAATTACAATTATAATAAAAAAATTAATTATTGATCTAGGCTAATCAGTACCATCTATGTAAGATGGTTATCTATCATCTAATAACTTGTGACTCAAAAGGTAATAGTTAAATTGGATCTAGGATAAGGGTTTGTACTGCAACATCCTGAGACTCAAAAGGTAAAGGATAAAATCTGCCAATGAGTTCATAAGACAGTTAATGGTACATAACTTATTAGATTCTTAATGCAAGGTACTGGGTTGGTTCAATAAAAAACAATAAGACTACTGTGTTGAGAAGCCAGGGGGAACACAATCCTAGTATTTGTCTTTGACCGATTATAACCAAAGTTGAATTTTGGTACTTGTTCAAGATTCATACTACAAACCAACTATTACTTTCATTTCTACCTATTGAGTCCACGTCCTCCCTATGGGTTTGATCCCAACCTAATTTGGTTACTTTACTTAATAGCGATCTCTTTATCCTTCTGTTGGAGGTATAGCTTGGGCTTTGATCAAAATTTTGGCCTCGTTGCTAAGGAAGATGGTGTGACTATTGAATGAAGTTTGTTGGAGTTTTTGGATGAATATTTTTCTATTCTTAGTCGGGTGTATACCGGTGTATGCCTAACACCAAGTGTTAAGGTAATCCCTTACTGCTACTGAATTCTAACCTAGAGAGACTCTTATAGCCTAATTATATGATGACTGAACTAGTACTTACAGGCCATCTTGTAGGGGACAGGATGAACCTAATGTAGTACCTCTTCCTACTCTAGGCGATACACTGAATATTATTAATCAACATACAGAGCAGTTGTTAGTAGATGCCTCTAACTAGTGAAGGGAAAAAAATGCCTGATTAGCTCAGCAAATAGAGCTAACCAGGCAAATATTGGCAGTTAATCATCGAGCAACTCTTAATAATAATTGATATAGAGTTTGAGGTGGTCAGGCTCAATTGATCCTAGTATTTCAGTACTTTCATCCATATAATGATGAAGAGGATATGGAATACATTGAGCTGGAAGAAACAAGAGCTATCATTCCTCCTGTTATGGACTTTATGTGAAATTTAACATAACTAGGGGCATGATCTAGCTTCTGAATTTGAAAGGGGTATTTTTGGGATCGGCTATAGACTATGCAAATATCCATCTTGCTAATTTTATTGGGATCTACATTTCTTATACTTTTCTAGGGGTAGACCAGGAGGTACTCAGATTAAGGTTTTTCCCCGAAGCTTTTTTGTGGTTGGGGGAACTTTTGAGAGGATATAATACCACTTGGAACAAGTTGTACAGCAAATTCTTGAACTTTTTCTTTCCTCTGTCCAGAATATGGTAGTTAAAAGATGACATATGCAACTTCAAGTAGCTACATTCAGAGCCGATGTACGAGCCTTCGTTATACTTTAAGAAGTTGAGCTTGGTACCTAATCATTGTATTTCACAGAAAAGCTTGCTGGAGATATTCTATAGAGCCCTAAACATCAGTTTCTGAGCCATGGTAGGCACAACCACTAGAGGAGCGTTCATGAGATTATGCTGGGAAGCAGCTTCTCAGGTTCTAGACCAAATATCTCTCACTAACAGAAGGTGAAAAACTTAGGAGGCTGAGAGGGGTGTTGTCACTTACGCCAATAGAGCTTTTGGCGACCATAGAGCAGTGGATAATTTTGTGGTGTAAGAGATTGCATAACTAAGGAGTGATATTAGATTACCAGCTAAGCAGTTTGAAATAGTGAATTTTGAGAAGGTAAACATAGTAGGTGCATAGGGTTCGGCCTTTAAAGTATACGTACCTAAATTAGAGGAGGAGGCTAAGTATCTTAATCGAGGATTAGCTGGTTTGCAAGCAAAAGTACAAGGAAACCAAGGTCAAAACTATTACGTTGATTTATACAGAGATCATAGTAGGGAGCACGATGGTGACTGGAGGAGAAAGGACAACTAAAAATAGAAGGGAGACAAGTATATTCTGTCGGGCAAATGAGACACTACATCAAGAATAGAGGCATTGTTTTACAAACTGGCAAAGGGTCAAGAAGATAAGGAGATGTGCCTTAGAGAGATTGAGGCTGATATCTCACGTATGACACAGAAGGTTGACTTTCATGCAACTGTAATCAAGCAGTTAGAGACATAGTTTGGGCAGATGTCTACTAATTTAAATTAGAGGTAGTCGAGTACCCTTTCGAGAAACACAGTCTAGAATCCAAAGAATTATGGTCATTGTCTTACTATTACAACTCAAAGTGGTAAGTATATTTTTGATCCCACATTGCCTGCTGTGGATGTGCAAAAGAATGATAGTATTGTGGTTGTTGAGACACTTGTCGTGGAGTGAGACAAACCGACAGGTGTTGATGTTGGTGTTCGTAAGGATAAAGGTAAGGAAAAGGTCAATGAGCTCGTAGTGAGTCAAATCCTATAATCGCCCTCGTATTTTCCACAAAGACTTAAATAAAAGAAAGAGAAAGGGAAGTTCAAAAGATTCATTGAGATGTTGAAAGATTTGAGTTTGAAAATCCCTTTCCTTGAGGCTTTAGAGAAAAAATTGGTGAAGAAGAAGTGAGCAACTAATTTTAAGTACATTGGTGGATTGGACAGTTACATTGCAGTCACTTCTAAGTCTCTGGCCTAGAAGAAGGGTAATCCTGATACATTCATGATCCCATGTATTATAGGGACATCCAGATTCACCATAGCATTATGTGACTTAGGAGCCAACATCAAATTGATTTCGCTGGCTGCATTTAAACAATTGGGCTTGAGCCCTTTAGAACTAATTATTATGTGGTTATTGATGATAGACCACACAATAAAGAAACTCGAGGGTATTTTGTTTGATATGTGGTAAAAGTTTATAACTTTATTTTTCTGGATGATTTTGTCATTTTGGAATATAAGGTTTAATTTATGATGCTCATCATGTTGGGAAAACCACTTAAGGCTGCGGGTAAATCAACGGTTGATATGGAAAAGGGGAGCTCAAGTTCGGAGTCAATAATGAAGAATTCACCTTCAACGTTTGAAGAACTACGAAATAGCCTACTGACATAAGGGTGGTGTCAGTTATCCATTATATTGATGATCCTGGAGGTTATTCCTTTGGGTACCTTGATAAATTTTGAGTAATCAAGGTACTCGCATCATTTTACAGTACTAAATCAAGTGCTACATAGGAGACACCTCATGGGCTTGTTGGGGAAGTTTGAGTAACCAACATAGCCACATCGTGTTGTGATATTAAATTAAGTATTGGGTGGGAGGTAACCCACTATTTAAGTGTTCGTGTTTGTTTTTCTTTTTTGAAGGTTTAATGGCATGCAAAGTGACCTGAAATGCAGTAAAATATCTTTAAATCATAATATTCCAGGTAAGGGGACGTTGTGTCCATTTCAGCAAGGTCATAAGTCCCATATGTTCTAGTTAAGTCATGATTAACTGAAAAGATTGAATTTTGAGGATTTTTAGGGGAATTTTTAGACTTTAACCTATGAACGTACTTGCAGGGTTGTAAATAACACTTTCAACCTCGTAAGTGGCAAAGTATCAAAATAAAAAGTCTAGTGAGCAACAAAATTATCCAAAAATTTGGGCCCACTTACGATGGGCACATACGGACTGTAGGTCCACCTATAGCCCATAGGTGGCTACCGTAAGTTGGAACTTTTTAGGCCTAATTTTTTTAAAAAATTTGGGCCCACCCCATAATGAATTAACCCTAAACCAACCCTCATGGTTATTTAAGACCCTTTAACCTATTTTAAACATACAAATCCTCAAAATTCCCTTCTCCCTCTTAAAATTCAAACTAGCCCACATCCTTATACTTGAGTAAAGGAAAAAGGGTACTTGTTCTTGGTACCAACTTGTCAAAAATCACTAAGTACACATTCAAGCTTTGGTTTTACTTTACTTTTTCATAGTTCACTTACGGTTCTTCAAATGAAAGGTAATATTCTTGGCTGCTAATTATAGTATCTTATTCTAAACATGAAATAAGTAAGTTGGTATGTCTCTTCTTATGCAAAATATGTTGAAACCATCATGCTTGTATATAGGAGTCATGAATTGTCCTAAAAACTTAATGTAGGGCATTGTTCTCTAATTAAACCTTAATATCATTCCTTAAATAAAAGTAAAGTTTTGAATGCTAGTTTGTATTGATGAGTTGATTCTAGTTAAATGTATGCAAGTTGGACTTTTTGGGACTGAGTATAAGTTATAGGTATTCCAAAATTAAGAAAAAAATTCAAACTTTTCAAATTTTGAGTTTTTCTTCAAGTTTTGCACTCCTTCACTATCTTTCGGACACTAATAGTTGATTTTTCAGGTACACATGGACCCAAAGGCCTGAAAGAAGAAGGTTTCACCTTTGAGGCGATGGGATGACTTTTTGGAGAGTGGTAGATTAGAGGAAGAGTACTATATTTCCCAAACTAGAATAGCCCTGACTAGAGTGACATGGCCAGTGACTAGAGACTAGAAGTATGCTAAAGCTGAGGCTATTATTACGGTAAATTTGCATGCCAGTTATAGAGAAATCATAGTGGGGAAGATGAACTACTTTGAATTAGTCTAGGACCCAGACTGAGGCTACCAATTCATATTTAGGTCGAGGATAAAGTCATATAGTATATCATCACCATACTCTCCCCAGCCTGTAGAAGGTGGTAATGATAATGACAAGGAGGAGGTAGAGTTAAAGACAGCACCAGAGGTAGATGCACAGGACCCCCAGTCTAAGGAGGTGTCATAGGATGAGGATGATTCTGATGTAGCAGATGAAGAGCAGTCATCAGCAGTGCCCCAGTCTAAAGAGAGTACCATAGTTTAGGAGGAGCCATTAATTTTACCCCAGTTTGAGGATAGTACAAACCAGTCTTCTTACCAGGTGCCAGTTCCTAATTCAAAGGCAGCATCTTAGAATGATCAGATAGCTAACCCCATACATGTCTCGATGGAACCTATTGATGAGGTAAACTCGAGATGGTAAGTGGAGGGACTCCAGATCTTTTTTTAAGTAGGACAACCTTATTACCAAAACTAGGCATCCCAAGATTTCTATTTATGAGTCACATGGGATAGAGTTTTTTGGCTTGAGTAGAGCACCACAGTTGTATTTTTGCGCTTTAGTGTTGTTATCCTAGGCTATTTAGAATTGTTTTGAGGATAATTTGGGAGCTTAGTATTTTAATGACTATATAAATAAGAATTCAAGTGTTCAAGTATGTGATTACAATGTTTAAAGGTGTTTTCAAACAATTTTGAGTTCAAATTGATCATTAGAGTCTAGACGAGAATGCTAGTTTTACTAGCTTTAGCTAGGTGTTGTCTAGTCTATCGCGATGGATTCTAGTGTAAAATGAGTTCTTAATGATGTAAATGTGTAATAGTATGTGGAACAAATTATTTTAATGTGCAAAGTATAATTTATTCAAGTCAAGAGCTGTAACTAAGTTGAAGAGCAACATAGGCAAGCCTAGTCTTAGCTCGTGTTTGTAGTTCATCATTATGAATTGCGTGTTGCTTTGAGATCTAATCCATGGTGTATAATATTGTATTATTCTTGGTTATTTGATTATGGTGATATATGGACATGGAACAAGCTGTAAATAAAGTCAAAATGCCACCATAAGGTTTGAATTGAATACAAAGCATAAAGTGAAGTTTGGACGATAAAATTGCACATCTCGGTGATCCAACGAGTTTGCCCTGCGATGCGTCCCTTTCTCCCTTACAGTAACCAACTCAATGTTTTGCTCTTGGCCATGAAATAATCAAGGCAGAGCACCACTCCATCCCATGGAGAAATCAATGTGCTACACCATATTCTCCCTACACAGCCAAATAGGTTATACTATAAATAGGACTTCTCACGTTATGCTAAAACACTTTGTGACGTCTTAGAACAACTGAGGGGATAATTCAACTTTATTTTTAGGTTCTAAATTCTTTAATTTATCTTTTTTATGGTTTTTGATCATTCATAAAATTATTTGAAAGATGATTATGACTATTAGTGGCTAAACACTCTCTTTTCAGGGTTAAAGCCAAGAACATGACTAATATCATTTTGAATTGATTTTGCTTAATTTTATTATCATATTTGGTTATTTTTTCATCATTTTATTAACTATTTTAAGGATTTATCACCCTTAGAATACATATATTGTCGACCTTGTGATCTTGGAAGGGGGAATAGGAAGATAGAACATGGGGATAAACAAAGTAGGGTTCTTATTCTTCTATAAAATAAGGAATTAGAATTAGCGTCTAGGA
>NC_061113.1:108599715-108650624 GCF_002878395.1 Capsicum annuum | reverse complement strand
TAGGACAAAGATGTACCTAGAAGCCTTGCTTGATTCACATGTAGGATTATAGCTTTAAGCACTTAATTGGATTATTACATCCCCGCTCAATGATGTAGTTGTAATTTCCAAGTTCCATAAATTATTAGAGGTTAGGAGACCATAGTCATGCAATAAATCCTACGAATCAACAATCGAGATAAGTGAGTTAACAAATGAAGTTCAATAAAGTAGTATGATTGTTCGAAGTCTTTAACCCTGGGCTTTCCTCTACTGATTTACTCAAGTATTTTACTTTATGCACTATTTACTTTACTTTAGTGTTTAACTTTCAAAATTCTCTCTTGGTTACTCTTATCAATTGAATATGAATTGTGAACTAAAATCAAATAGTTGTTGGAACAAGTCTCTGTGGGATCAATACTCAGCTTTCTTGAAGGCCACTATATTACTTGGTAGACCACGTACACTTGCGTATGTGCTTAGGCGCTGTTAAGATTTTGGCATCGTTGCCTGGGACTTGTAATTTGGCAACTATTTTATTTTTAGTTTTTCTTTTTGCGATTACTTTGGTTCTTTATGCTTGGTCTTGGTTTTGTATTCGTAGGAAATAGATTTTCAAAGTAGTAAGCTGGTAAGGGATCGAGAATTGGTTAAACCAAGCCCCGAACCTGAGCAATGCTTCCATCAATAAAGGAGAAAAGCAATCCTTCTCTCCCGTATTCTGCAAATATAAGAAGATCAAGAAAATCTTGCTCTCATGGATGAATAACAAGTAGCCTGCAGGACATTTAGAGAAGTAGCAATCCCACTTTCATTAAATTTGACCTCCTCATTTCAGAAACCGACTGTTAGAGGTAATTTTAAGCTGAAATAGAATATTGTGCTACTTCTAATCAACAATGGACAGTTTATAGGTCTTTCACATAAGGATCCACAAGTCCTTCTACAGAACTTTCTGGAGATCAGTGACACATTCATCCTTACGGGTGTTTCAATTGATTATGTAAGGCTGACACTATTCCCCTTTTCACTGTTGGAGGAAGAAAAGAAATGGTTGAATGTTGAGCCAGAAAATTCAATCACTACCTGGGACAACTTATCTAGGAGATTTCTTATCCAATTTCTCCCATCCATCAAAATTGTGAGACTTTGCTGTGAGATTGTGTGCTTCAAGCAGAAGCCAGATAAAAATTTATATCATTCCTGGGATCATTTCAAGGCTCTACTATGGGACTATCCACACCATCAATACTCCAATGAGATATTAGCTCATACTTTTATTGAGGCACTTGACCATAACACAGATTTTTCTAGATTCAGCTGCAGGTGGTTAAGCTTTGAAGATAACGTACAATGAGTTGTATACTTTATTGAACAAAATTGCACAAGGTAATCCTGAGTGGCATTCAGACTTAAGGAATGCTACTAAAAAGGTTGCAGATTTTTTGGAGGTGGATTAGTTTACTAAAATATCTGCTTAAATTGCTGCATTACAAAATCAGTTAACTACGTAGCTCAGCAATATAAAATTGGGTTCCACACAGCCTGCAGCTACAGTGAATGCAATCCAGCAGACGAGCACTTGTGTATAGTGTGTGGAAATAGTGGTCATTAACAGATATGTGTGTTGCCGATCCTGAGTCTGTGATGTTTGTGGGCAATGTTTAGAGACCTAACTTTAGGAATGCCTACAATATGAAGTGGTAGACTCAGCCACAAAATTAGCAATGGGACATCCAGCAGCAGCAGTTTCAGCAACCACAAGATCAAGCAAATCATGCTGCAAATAGAAATCTAAAAGTGATGATGAAACAAATTTTACCTGCTCAAGCAGAATTGGCAATAGTTATAAAAATCCAGCAAGTCACTTCACGGAGCTTAGAATTACCGTTCCGTCAGATAGAAGTATCACAAAACACCAGACCTCAAGGTGGGTTGCCAAGTGATACTGAAAATCCAAAATAAGCTATGGAAATCACTCTAAGGAGTGGTAAAGATCTTCATAGAGAACCTTCAAAGAAAACTAAGGAGGTAGATTCTGATTTGAGTCCTAAACATAAAAATAACCAAGTTGCTAAAAAGTCAAGGAAGTCTGAGTACTCGAAAGAAAAAGTTGCTAAAATAGTGAAGCAGATCCCATGACTACCTTTCCCACAAAAGCATATAAAGTCAAAGGAGGATTCGTGCTTCAAGAAGTTCTTTGACACGTTCAGAGAGTTGCACATTAACTTACCTCTTTTAGATATTTTGTAGGGAGTTCCCAAGTATGCTAAGTACTCAAGGGATGTGGTTGCTAACAAAGTTAAGTTATAGGATGTGGTGGAGGTAGCACTCACTTATGAGTTTAGTTTTGTGGTTACTAAAAATATGCCCAAAAATCTTAAGTACCCTGGAAAGTTTACTCTCCCCATTCACATTGTCAACAGTGAGGTGGTTCAGGCACTTAGTGATTTATATGAAAGCATCTTGATGCCCTATCTTTGTTCAACACATTGGGCATGGGAAAGCCTAGACCAAGCACTGTGCTACTACAGCTAGCAAACAAGACCATAGCCCATCCTAAAGGAGTTATAAAGGATATTCTCATAAAGTTTGGTAAATTTATTATTCTTGCTAACTTTATTGTTTTAGATTCTTAGGTAGACAAAAGAGTACCAGTCATCTTGGGACATCTATTCTTATCTATAAGAGGAGCTTATAATTGATGTGAGAGAGGGTACGATCATAATAAGGTTGGAAGATGAAAGGGCATTTTTTAAATTATACAAACTCCTTAACACGCTATCCCACTCCAAAGACTTGTATATGAGTACTGTGATTGAAGGGGATAAGTGTGGGTTGGTGGAGTCTATTCCACAAAAGACCTCTTCAAAGTACCTCATTGAGCATCCTAATCCACAACAACCTAAGCCTGACATAATGAAGATTGATGTGCCTAAAAAGGCTATAGTTGATAAAGTTGTTGACCGTAAGAGTTCATACTCAAGAGGTTAGAAATAAATAAGAAAATGGCCTCCAAGTGTGACAAAAAGGATTAAGGAATTTGGTTGAGTCATAGTTGGGTCATGCCGCGACACTAAACTTAGGTGCTTCTTGGAAGGCAACCTAAGTTAAGTAGGTATGTTCTATTTTTAGTAATTTTAGCTTTTTCTTTACATAGTTTTTGTTTTTGTGAGGCACAAGTTTATGGAAAGTTCGAGTATCAAAAAATCTGAGCTAAAAAGCATTGTAAAAACTAAGTGTGGGGCCCTGAACCCTCTTGATATATAAAGATGCTACTAGCTAGGCCTATTTTTAAGTGTGGGTGGGGAAATTCCTAGTTTTTAGGGTAAATTTTAAAAAATTATGTTAAAAATAAGTAAGATATTCTTGTTGGTACTATATGTGACTATATGGTGCAAGTGTTTGATTGTAAAAGCATGTTGATTATGTGAATTACTACTTTTTAGACTCTTAGGCTCATGATTTTTACTCTTGCACTTGTTGGCTTAACGTTGAATTCATGCTATTATTTGGTTGAGTATCTATGATGATCCTATATAAGTTAAGCACATGCCATATATGTGTGAGGTATTGTATATTCCTTGTTGCATGTGATGTCTCGAACTTGCCTGGTGTGTGAAAACCAAAATAAAGAGTGCGGGTTTAGGAGATAATATAGGCATTTCCTTGATAGCCATCTTTTATACCTTCTGTTGACCTACTCTTTGTGCTTAATCCTAGTCAACCCTATTGATCCTTCAGCTTTTTCTTTGGTAGCCTTATATGTAGCCTAATCCCTTCTTTGATAGACCTTAATTTGATCCAAAGCTCCTAGGCACTTGAATGAAAAATTAATGGAGTAAGGAGTGTGAAAGATAAAAGGAGAAAAGGTGAAATTGGAGCCCCTAAGTGTTAGCTATTGGCGTTCAAAAATGTAATATGTGTTGTGGTGGGGAGTTAAGTATGAAAAGAATAAAATATGTTCAAATTTAATGAGTTGTGCATAGAATCATCCCACTATTGTGTTTGTAAATGAGCTTAATAAGATGGGTGTAAACAAAAGAATTGGGTAGACAAAAGTAGTATGATTTGGTTGTTAGAGTTGAATTAAATATATAAAGTGATGTATTAAAACGCTTAGGAAAGATAGTCACTATTCATCCAAAATAGTTCCTGCCCATCCCTTAACCGACATTACAACCATTAAAGGCCTATTTGATCGTAAGATTAACATTCTGATATTAGTGGAGTTCTACAGTAAGGGAAAGCCTATGATTCATCTAGTGCAACTTGTAAATTCTTTGTGAGAGTGAGGGAAATTTAATATTTGTACCCATTCTGTTATAAAATGCTTTTATTGTGAGTAATTATGGGTAATTCTCTTGATGTGAGGGGCACATTATTAAGGAATATGGGTGACTTATATGACGTCTTTGGTTGATTAATAAGCATGAGTTTTCCACTTGTTGAGTCAATTCTTGAGGCTAGGTTGTTTGTAAGTTGTGTTCTTGAACTATCAATTGTGTACATAACATGCTTTGTGTAGAACCTTGCATTCTGTTTAATCAGTGTAGTACTAGCTTGAGGGTTTTTATTGTAGTAGAAGTGTAGACTCTCCTCATATTATGATAATTAGAGTAAAGAGTTGTTCAAGGATGAATAATACTTTAAATGTGGGGTGGAAGCTTTAAGTGTTATCAATTAGGGTGGATGAGCAAACCCCTAAGTTGTCACAGACCGACCTTGGTGTTTGAATTATATGCCTCATACCACGCCATGGTATCATTGACTACATCAAGACCTAGGGGTCTTTGTAGGTATATTGAACAACCTTATCTAGAGCAGACACTTGCAAGAGAAGTTATGGTTGACATTTCAGTGGTGGCCATCTGTCTAGTTCTCCTCAGGCCAGATTATGTAGCTCCATCATCCACAATAGAGTGTGATTCTAGACTAAAAGTTGCATGAGAAAAGTGAATTATGTAGCATGCTGAGCATAGGAGATAGAGAGTTGAGATGGCTAGATGGATCGCCAGTTATATTTCACTTTTTAGATATGATACCCCTTGGATTAAGGGGGATGGTGTGATTAAAAAAGTGTCACTAACTTTTTTCGCAAAGTCTTAGTGGTTGCTTGTTTGATATAAATTATGGAAAACTTCTGTGAACATTATTGACATAGAATGGAGCTATATTGACTGCGAGCATGATGGCTGAATACGATATAAACTTTGCAACTATTATTTGGCATGAGTTTCATGAGAGAGATTTTAGTGAGATGATAACTTTGTTGCTCCCAAGTCTTGTCTAGAGATTATGTGATGAGGACGGTATGCTAGAGGTACAAGGTATTTATGAGAAAATAAAGGCGATGTTCGTGGCACAGACAAGATACTGTAGGATCCATCTCACCCAATCCTTTTTATGAGACCCCGTGCACCCACTACAGTGCCTCTAGCCTAGATAAAGGGTCCATCAGTCCCTGCAAAGCCTAGTGATACACAGGGAGGTGATGTGGGAGTTAGTATAGAGTTTGACATGAAGGAGAAGAGAGAGGTCCCCTAGTTGAGTTCACTGGGTGAGAGGACCCTATCTACATCTATATCAGCCGTGGCTTTTACTTCAAAATTGGTGGGTGCATCTTTAGGGCCCCCTCGTCAATCCACTTCAGTTGTTGCTTTAGGTATAATGTTAGTTTCACATGAATTTTTGTAGAGCTTAGTGGACATTCAGAGCATCAACAACACTCAGCTATAGAATAGGTCAAGGTGGCGATATTGTATGGATAGATCTAGTCATAGGTCCGAACTATGCTAGAGACTTCTAAGGCTAGATTGGAGTCTGCTCACCGAGCTACAATGTTTAACCTACAGGCTGAGTTATATGTATGATTAGATGCTATTGATGGTCGAGTATCGGACCGGTTCTATAATATTAAGACATTGAATTTAAGAGATATTAGGTGGGAGATGGATATACTTAGAGTAGAGGTATGCTCTCTAATTAAAGGCCACGTGTTATCCATCCCTCTAGTAGTGGCCCCATTGTTCAGCTGATACCTCTGCCTGGGCCCAAAAACTTTTACTTATTTGTAGAGGATGATGGATCGGTCCCAGTAGTACGAACCAAGAGAGGCCGAGATGGGGACTTATAGGATCCTAGTATTCTATTTCATCAAACCCATAAATGGGTTGGGCTTGAATCATAGGAGACTATAATGATTGATACGTGAAGACAGAATGAGTTAGCTGCAGATGCATCTTCTAGTAGTGCACCGCCACTACCGCCTTGCTATTCCAGATACTCTCACCCAGGGACAATCAAGACACGACTCCTAGTGCATCCCAGGTATGTCCTCATTCCCTTGCTTTACATTATTTACACGCACTAGTGATAGTGTGCTGCCTTTTAGTTAGGGGTGGGGTATACCATAGCTACCCCAGGTTTTTTTGCCATGCTTCTTATCCGGTTAGCCGCGGTATGGTTGTAGAATTGGCATGTCTAGGTTTAAATTTGTGTTGTGATGTACTTTGTTTTGTATTGTGTTTCTTATGTATAATTAGAAGATTTTTGAGTATTTGGGATAGTTGTCATGTTTTTTGTTGATTTTTAGAAAAATGATACCCCTCCAAAAAATTTATTTTTAGAACTATGTGAATGTATACATGTGTCACCAATGTGGATCCTATTATTGCATTAGATTAGCGACATAATAATCATAGCTAACTTGTGCATGAATCGAATAGGTAGTTGTTTGTGATGTGACTCTATGCCATGTGTGTGAGAGATAATACTTAGTTCCTTTTGTGCGTTAAATCCAAAACTTACCCATTTAGTGTTGCCTAGGTTGTAGGATAGTCAGTTAGGAAAGGATCACATGTCATTTTTGAAATAAGTCAACTTTTAGCACAAATGACCTTCCCTATGTGAATAAGTATCCCTTGATCCCCATTTTTAGCCTTGTAGCCTATTTATCTTGTTATACCTTTAACCTTCAAATTTTTGTTACAATGAACCTATTTTGGCCCTGGTCCTCCTTGGACATTGTGCACCTCAACTCAGGCAAATCACCTAAGTTGAGGGTGACTAACATAGGGGTGTGTAATGAAAAGTGGGTATGAAGAAGGGTAAAATAAAAGAAAAGGTAGTAAAGCTGGGTGTGGTAAAAAGGAAAAAAAGAAAATTAAAAGAAAAAAGAATGAATAAAAGAAACCACAGCCAACCTGAATGTGCGTAAAAGAATAAAAGGGAGAAACAAGGGTGGAATAAAAGGAAATTGGTTAAAATGTGGACCCAAAGTAAGTGTAGTGTCAAGGAGGCTTAGTCACTTGATACCTTCCCTATGTGAATAAGTATCCCTTGATCCCTATTTTTAGCCTTGTAGCCTATTTATCTTGTTATACCTTTAACCTTCAAATTTTTGTTACAATGAACCTATTTTGGCCCTGGTCCTCCTTGGACATTGTGCACCTCAACTCAGGCAAATCACCTAAGTTGAGGGTGACTAACATAGGGGTGTGTAATGAAAAGTGGGTATGAAGAAGGGTAAAATAAAAGAAAAGGTAGTAAAGCTGGGTGTGGTAAAAAGGAAAAAAAGAAAATTAAAAGAAAAAAGAATGAATAAAAGAAACCACAGCCAACCTGAATGTGCGTAAAAGAATAAAAGGGAGAAACAAGGGTGGAATAAAAGGAAATTGGTTAAAATGTGGACCCAAAGTAAGTGTAGTGTCAAGGAGGCTTAGTCACTTGATACATTCATATGTACCATACCAGCCTCCAAGCCTACATTATAAGTCGAATAAAGTCCTATAATGATCCTAACAGGACTATCTAAAAACTAAGGCTAAGAAAATAAGGGCAAGCCTATGGTATTTGATGCACATTGGTGGGACTTCTCTTTTGAGCGTGCGTATCTCTTGACCATCCCCGCATTGACATGCACATTCATATGAGTGAGTGGGACTTCCTTGTTATGAGGGCACATGGGTTGTATTGCTAGATACTTACTTGTTTGGGTAGTGTAACTTGTATACATGCATGTTTCTCTGTTGCTAATGTAATTGCCATACCTTGATTCCCTTGTATCACATTATTATGCTTCATTGTTTATACACAGTTGGTTTTGACATGACCCAAACCAGGGCCTAGTCATGTCGAGGATCTCAAGTCTCACCAGGACCAAATACCACCCCCAATACCCTATCGTTAACCACCCGACACCCCATGTCGAATGAATTTCTAACATATAACAAGATAAAACAATAATAATCTAAAGACAATAAAGTATATCTATAACCATAACCAACCAGCCACAACCAAATATCCAACTAATACCAAGGCTAACACTAATACCGACACTGCTCATGCCCATAGTAGTCTATCAAAGACTCTAACCAGAATCATAGAATATTTAATTGGGACATGCCCCCGACCATAACCAAAACCAAAAACAAAAACAAGGAAATAACAATAATGAAAAGAAGTCCATAGCATAAAATGGGGTCTTTCAGAGTAGCGAAGCTCACCACCTCAATCTGACTCAAAGTTGTCCCTGAATCAAAGTCAGTTAGTAGGAAGGATGGTATTATGGATGGTTCCTATATATTGTAGGGATACAATGCTCAAAAATGGTTAGCAAAGTGAACGCTAGCATATACTTAGTTATAAAGATAAAATAATTCCATCATTCAAAACCAAATCAAAAACCATATGCAATCACATGTATATAGATATACCATGTTGGTATAGGGAATAAGGTGCTTATTCATCCTTGGTTGCATCACACAGGAACCTCATGGAATCATATGAGAAAATGGTGAAAAGAGATAAAAAGCAATATAAATTCTTTAAGAATCTGTGGAAGGAGGTGACGGGCATTTTCAAGGTGCTCAAGTCCAACCATCGACTACCTTCACCTAGGATGGACAGTGAGGATGAGGCCCCAACTGATTGGTCTGATGATGATGTTGGGGGGTGATGGTGCAGAGACAGCAGGAGAGGATAGCTCTTGATATATCTTTAGGAAGTCCTCTACTTCTCTTGTTTGCTTGCACATGCTGTGGGGACACTACATTATTTTAGTTGGGGGTGACCCCGAATTTGTGTTATTTTGATGATGCGTGGCTGTATATTTCTCCTTATGTTATTAATTATTTTGGGATAATCCTTTGGATATTATTTTATTTGTGTTTTTGAAATGCTACATTTTGGGCACCCGATTGGTGTCCATGTTTTATGGATTATCATGTTTTTCTTCTAGTTCTAGTTTTTATCTTTTAACTCTAGCCTTGGTTTTAATTTTGATAATACAATACTAACTTTTCCCCCTGATGGATTAAGTGAAGACATTCTTAAGGGTAAATCGTTGTGTTTGGGTTTTGAGGCATATGTGCAGGGGAAGTATGAGTACCCATAGCATAAATGTCAAAAATACAAGGGAAATCTGAGTACCTGTGGCATGATATGTTATAAAGTTGGGGTCACTTTATACACCATTGGCAAAGTCTGAGTAGCCATATGGTTGGGTTTGTCCATTCGGAGCCTAAATATGAGACTGTAGCTTTGGTTGTAGCCATAGTTTTGCAAATTGTGCGAGAGGCTAATGCAAAACAAGAAACCTCCTCCGTCTAAAATTTTTGAGAAAAAATCAAGGGCATGGACGTGAGCAATGTTGTAACAAAACTTTTTATCTTTTTCTTGATCCACAAATTTTTGGGTTGTGGATAATGATAAATACTCCACTTGTGTCTCTAGCGAGAGGGATATTTGAACTCCCTTAGCGAATTTCGCAAGCCATCTGTGGTGATCCATTAACTTTCATCTCTTGTGTACTTGTCTTATCAAGAACTTGCCCTAGTAGTCTTTCAAAACTAATTTTGATTGTATGTGGTTGGAGAAATGATCTTAGGCCATCTTTGAGATTTTGGAACCCACTCTAGTCTAAAGAGCCTACCCATGCATAATTGCAAACCCTAGTTACCAACTCTGAGCATTTGGAACTTTTGTTGGCAAACTAATTACAAGTCGTGTTCCATTCTTTTTATCCCTCTTTTGAACTGTACCCTCCTTGAACTTAAAAATGCAACATGAGGGTTAAAGCCTATATTGGTCATGGTGAAAGTTGATGGAAGGAAGTTTGGAGCCACGAAGTATTAGTGAAATGCCTTATGTTCCTAAACCGTGAAAATAAATGAATTGAAAAGGAATGAGTCCATCAAAGAATTGAATAGCATGAAAGTTGCAAGAAAAGGAATTAAAAGGAAAGTGGTGAACTGTGGAAGAGAAAATTAGGCATACGAAAAGTAAAAAAATAAAGAAAAGTGGCCCTTAGTCAGAAAAAGAGGATTGTCAAGTGTGACGTAGATGTTCAAGGAGGGGTATTGCCATGTTATTCCTAAATGATATCCTACCCTAATCTAAACCTACATTTCTAGCTTAGAAAGTCCTTTGAGATCTTCGACTCTTTACTTTTTTCATAGTGACGATTGAAAATAGGGTCAAGCCTATGGTATGAAGCTTGTTGCATGGAGATTTCTTTTGTGAGGGAGAGAGTTGTCCACTTAAAATTACTTGTTGCATATTTTGTAGCTTGGTGTAAGGAATTATTTTTCTTGTGAGGTTGGCATATGAAACAAATTGAGGTAGGTGATTTTGTCACCTTCCGGCAATGAAGGAAGTGGAGTATAGATTAGTTATAGTCAAAAGGGAGTCACTTCTAGAGTATTGTTTTTTATTGCTTGGTCGCTCTTTGAAGTCCTATGTAGCCTTGAATAAAGAAATTTTATAGTGAGGGTGTAGTGAAATTTGTTTAGCCCATATGGAATGAGCGACTGGTGGTAGTTACTAAGGTTGAAGTCATTATAATCTTTAAGGCATGAAATTTGGGGATAAATAATTGTCTCATGGTAAGAGGTAGTATTACTTGAGGACAAGCAATAACTTTAAGTTGGGGTTGTTGATGAGTGGTGATTTTACCACTCACTCGCACTCAACATTTGTACATATTACCTTGTTTTGGATGAATAAACGAGACATAGTTGTAACTAAATGCACTAATATCCTCACTTTTCAGGCATAGATTTGAAGGAATGGAAAGATGTGGAATGGAGGTAAAAAAAGGGAGCAAGAAAGTGCAGTTGAAGACCTGGAACAGAAGGGCCTCAGTTACCATGGTCACGGTCTACTGACCACGATCACGGCAGTTAAGTTGGGTCAATACATCATGGTCGCATTTACCTAATGCAGTCGCAAAAGCCGTGGGCGTGGCCATGCTGGCGTGATCGCATCTTAGAGGAAGATTTCATCCCAAGGGTAAAATGGGAAATGTGCATGGCTGATCCCAATTTTGGCCATAAAAAGACCCAAACCCTTGATTCATGTATCATATTCCATTTTCCCTAATTTTTAGGTTTTAGCTCTAGCCTCCATTTTTGGAGAAGAAAATATTATTAAAATTTTAGGTGAAGAATACATTGGAGACTTTCTAAGTGGAAGATTTGCTCACTACCATTGTTGATACTGTGGGAGAGCCAGGTTTGAAGTAACATTTTCTTAAATCTTTAACAATTTATTTCAATGGAGATTATGGCTATATCTATGCTTATTTATCTTATGTGTAGCTAAATCTCCCTCTTGGGGTTATGTGTGAATAAGGATTAAAGTATGTGTGGGTTGTTATTGATTATCTTCTATTTAGTAGTTCATAATTATGGGTTTTATCATTGGCATGCTAACTTAGTTAGGGTTTGATGGGTGAAATCCCCAAATACCCACATGGATATGATGAATGAAAGCTCTATGCTCTAGAAAATCCAAAGCTATCATTGAAATAAGGGTTTTGGGTGAAGTGTAAGAATCCATATAATCCTCGACAATGATAGACAATTATGTGTAATTTGCTAAATTTTCACTATCTTAGACATAAGGGTGAATATGAGGTTGACTATACCATGGGTATCATCCTAGAAATAGGGATGCCTAGATTGAGGTTGAGGTTACAAATTGTTGAACACATCTATTAGGTATTCGAAAGAATCAATGGGTGAAAGTTTAGTGTTTTGTCGAAATACTAGCATCAAAATCTATAACCAAGCCTACCCATATTTGACATACTAAATTTATGTTGATTACTAACTCCCACATGTCACTCCCTTAGTAATGCATAGTCCCAAGATCCATGCATAATTGTTAAAACTCTAATTATTCGTAGCCCCAAATTTATACTAGAAAACCCAAAAAGAAACATTAGTTTTGGAACCTATCTCCCCCATCTTATATTTTTGTACCATTTGTTTGAACTTAACTTGTATCTATCATTTCGAATTAATTTGATCGCTACTCACATTGTTCCTCGTGGATTCGACCCTGACTCCAAAGTTGGATAAATATATTGACGATGACCGCCTTGTACTTAATTTGACATGTAAGTTGAGTGTTATCAGCTTGTCACCCGACAGCTTTGGCTAGGGAACACTAATCGTCAAGTAAGACCCAGAATTTCCCCACTTCTTCTTGGATAATTTTCCATCAATATCGTCACCTCTCAACTGTATGGTATGCTACATCTTTCAGTTGGTAGCCAGCGAATTCCACACCCTCTACATTAGTAACATGCATAACGCGAAAGATATTTTCTAATTATCAATAAAACCTTGAGTATTCTCCTCAACCCCAACACTAGTAAAGGTCGGACAGTTTAACCTCATAAATTGGCCAACCCTTATGGCCTCAGAAGATCGAGTAACAGAAACACCATGCTCAGCCTGGGAAGCTACCAACTGAGCTATCATATTAATAGACTAAAAAAACTCAACATCGTCACATCAGCATGAGGAGATCGAGAAGGACTAGAGGGGACCATTGGAACTCCAGGAGAGCAATCAGGAACTCGACCCTTAGACCAGGTTTAGACTCCATAAGTAGGATGTGTTCCATCAACATTGTCATCGGGTGGGATAGAAGAGTTTCCATAAGCTTCTGATCATCATGGAGGCATGATCTGAAAAGTGCACAAGTGGGAATTAGAGGAGAATTTAGGATCTTAGACTCTACAGCTCAATAACATAACACAAGAAAGAAAAACATTCCTAAATGCCTTGTAGTTTATCCCTTATGAGTGTGGTCTGCTAAACACCCTTAAAAGAGACTTTACTCGACACGGTTCTCTGGACTCACAATTGACCATGAACCTAGGGCTCTGATACAAATTTGACATAACCCAAACTAAGGCCTAGTCATGTCGGGGATCTCAAGTCCAAACTGGACTGGAGACCACCTGTAATACCCAATTGTTGACCACCCTACACTCCATGTTAGATAAATTACAAACAAATAAAAAGCTAAAACAATAATAATCTAAAGACAATAGAGTAAGTCTGTAACCATAACCAAACAGACATAACCAAATATCCAACCAATGCCAATCCCCATACCAATACCAATATCAAGGCTAACACTAATACCGGCACCTCTCATGCCTATAGTAGTCTGACAAAGCCTCTAACCAGAATCAAAGAATATCTGGTCAGGACATTCCCTGGACCATATCCAAAACCATTGCATTAAATGGGGTCTTCTAAAGTATGGAAGCTCACCACTTAGTCTGACTCAAAGCAGTCCCAAAATCCAAGTCACTAAGCAAGAGGTGGTAGTATGGCTGATTCCTTCATCGTGAGGGGATATACTGCCTGAAGATGGTTAGTAGTGTGAACTCTAGCATGTACTCATGGATAAAGATAAAATAAAGCAATCATTCAAAACCAAATCAAATAAACATATACAATCACACACATATATATATCGTGTCAGGATAGGGAAAAAGGTTTAACATGTATTTAAAACCTTAATTTGGGTTTTGTAGCTTAGCCGTCATAAAATCCACCCACTAGCTATATGGGTTCAGCTCTTCTTGCTGAAAGTGTCCGAATAAGTGTTAGCCACACTAACCAGGGATGACTAGTACATCCCCTAAAATATAAGTGTGACATCATGCACACGGTCACCTTAAGCAAACCACGCATCGGCAAACATGAGTTTCCAGTGTCCGTCCGTCGGACTCAAACCTTCACAGCTAGCTATCACAACACGCCATTATTACCTAATTAAACCTTTTACACAAAACCAAACTAGAAATTCTAGGATTTAATTATTAAGGCATTATAAAGTGTTATCATCATACCAACTATAGCTTGAAATCAATGTCATTACCCAACCTATAGGGGATTCCTATGTACTCCAAAGACTCCATTATTAAAATCACTTGGGGAAATCCCATGTACCCCACAAGGTTTTCAATACAATTCAATTTTTGACCATCAAAGCCTTTATAAGTCCTTTATTTGTTATTAACGTGTTTATACCAAGGCATTGGTTTAAAAATATTATTTTAAAATGGTGACAATATCATTCTCATTGACAATTTTACAAACAGATTGAGGGCATGCCATTATCGAAACTAGAAAAATATGGGGCTCAACCATGACCCATTAATTAAATCATCATTCACATGCACCCATATGTGCAAAACCATTATTAAAATAAGGAAAACCATGAGAAATATTAATCAATCATGAACACCCCAAAACCCCCAACCTTTACTTCAAAACCATAATAATACCTTGAAAACCATACATTAAAACATATACCATTATTAAAATAATAATAAGGGATGAGTAACATGACTTAGATACCAAGAAGTATGGAGAGGAACCACCCTTGAAAACCTTAATTGATTATCTTAATGAAACCCTAGCTTTTGCTTAAATTGAGAGTTTGAGAGAGAAATTGAGAGTGTTTTGTTAGGAATAATATGTTATGAATTCCCAAAGGGTTATTTAAGTCATGGTATCAAAGGGATTTAGAGGGGGAAATATCCAGAATGCTCCCAACTTAAAACTATAAAAAGGTTGCATTGGTTACGAGTCGGCCCACATGACTCAAGACCACAACAAACGGCTCGTACCCTCAAGTCATCACCAAGACTGTGAGTTGGACACACATACACTATCCACCATATGACTCCATGATCCTGCACATTACCAACCCATATGACTCATATGGTCTAGTCGTATCCAAGATAAAACTCAAGGGGATTGCGACTCAACCCTACCGCTCGTAACCTATCCTTGCGGATCTTAGTAATCCACTCATACTTAGAGCCAAGTTGAGCTAACAAGTTACTAATTTGGTTAAGGATCATCCTAAATACCCGACATTACCCATAACAAATCGTACCACCAAGTTGTTACCAAGACTGAATACCCAACCACCACCCACTAGACACCTATTGACTAAGGTCATCTGATCTGTACCCACATCATACAACTTGTATGGCTAAGTTTTCAATAGGATAGTGAGCTCAAAGCTCAAGAAATTTCCAAGGGCCAAAACCTAGGGTGTTTCAATTTTGGATTATTGAAATTGGATGGGGTAATGTGTTTGCTATTAGACTGATGATTTACCACTTTGGATAGCTTAGATTCTCCTAGTTTAGTATCGTGTTTTTGTTTTTTTTGTTTTGTTTCTTAAGGACATCCAAACATTCTATGTTGAGGGTGTAGATATGCTATAAATTTATAGCACTTTTGATGCTTAAAATGATGAAAATATGTAAGTTTCTTAGATTATTTTGTGAGATATGATGTGTTTTAGGTATGTTTTGTAGGAAATCAGGTTTTAGATGCTAAATTGATGAAAAGGATGAAAATTGAAGTTTTGGGATATTTATCGAGGCATTTCTGGGTGTAAGTGCTACTTACCGCGCGTAAGTAGCCAACGTAGGTGTCATAACTTGAAATCTAGATGCTCAAAAGCAGGAAGAAAAACACCCTGCTGCTTACCAAGGGCACCTACAATCCATAGGTAACCTTAATAAGTATCACAGGGCCAAGTCAAGAGAGTTTCAGGAGCTATGCATGAGGTCTAGAACATACTATTGACAACCTACGGTCCATAGGTGGCTTAAGTAAGTTATCACCGACCTCAAATTTCCTTTTTCATTTGGGTTTTAATTTCGAGGGTTTCTTTGTGTCCCATAAATACCCCTTTGATATTTTTAGTTAGTTTATGCACTCTTAACACTTACAACCATATATTTGGATCCAATATTTAAATTTGATCGTGGGATTACTTTGTTCTTGATTTTCAGTGATAATTCAATTGTTGACTTTGGGTTTTACTTGTTGATCATTGTGATATTGTCTAATTCTTGTCATTATGAATTCCATTGATTATTTCACAAGCATGAGCATCTAAAACCTTAACTCTATCATATTTACGAAGTAAGGGAAGTACAAAGTTATTCTGTACTAGTATTTTTTCATGTATTATATTATCTTCAGTTTAATAGATGTCTAGCGATTCCAAATGGTAAGATCCCACCTAGAATATCAATACTTACTCCACAAAAGGAGTAGTGACTAGGAAAAGATAATTACAATAGTAATTTGAAGATAAACTATTGATCCAGGTTAATCAGTATCATCTATATAAGACGGTTATTTATCATCTAATAACTTGAGACTCAAAAGGTAATAGTTAACTAGGATCTAGGATAAGGGTTATTAATGAGACATCTAGAGACTCAAAAGTTAAAGGATGAAGCTCAACAGTGATTAGTAATCCAAAATCTCCTTGGCATTTTCAAAGGCAGAAATCCTATTGTATTCATTAGGTCCTATGTCACAAACTAATAGTTTCTTGGCCTTGTAGTTTTTCTCAACATTCTTTCTATCTTCATCATTTAACTCTCTTCTGTTTTTCACTACCATTCTTGTTATTTCTCATTTTTTATTTCTTTAACTAGAATATAAGGACCATCAAGAATTATGTCCATAAGCTCACTGTCATCAGCCATGATAAAGTCAAACCTCCTAGTTTTACACCACCCATAGTACTACCCATTAAATATAGGTGGCCTACTGGTAGATTGCCCTTATTCTAGGTTAGGTGAAGCAGTCATGCCAACCAAATCACTCTAGGTGTGAACCTTTTAGAGTGTTCTAGCTCTGATACCAACTGTTGAAACCTTGGGGGTTGCACTTTACTGTAAGGGATCAGGTTCCTCAAATTCAATAAGAGGAAAAATACAGTAAAGCAACTAGGAACACAATATAGTGCAGAAAGAGTATAGTACATAAGATTTAATGTGGAACCCCTTGCTCAAGGGAGAAGAAACCGCGACTTGCCCTAACAAGCTCTCAAAATTTCACTATAATCAACCTCTTGATTATAGACTTGAAATTGAACCTAACTCTAGGCTCCTCCTATTTGTAGTAACTATACTACAACTTCAACTTGACAACTCTGCCAAGACTCTTTCAAAATGGTTAACTCTAACTAGTTTCAATCTTAGGCAACTCTACCTAAGCACTCTCAAATCAAAAATAAAAGAGCATTACTCTTATAACTTGAGTAATTCAGTTACAATTTACGACTCACTCAAGAATACTCACTCTTTTGTGAATACAAGAAATAAGAACTTGAGCAAAGTTGAAATTGAGTTTTTGCCTTTTTTTCTCACTCTTCAATTTTTGGATCTGCAAAAACTTCTTGATGAAGAAGCATCTTTTTTCTTTTATAGATAAGTGATGATTAGGGTTGAAAAAAATTAGATGATGCATCCTCAATTGTACAAGTAGCACCTGCGTAGTTTGTTACGCAAGAAGACAAAATTGTACTGGTGTGTGCCAGCTGTTCTGTACCCTTGGACATCCAGGGACCAGTTTCCTTGAAGTCAAATGCTAATCATCAAAACAAGATATAGAAATCACTATTTTTATGGTATGGCTTCATTCGGAGGCTTATCAAAAGGGGAAATCTCCAATTTAGCAAACTTTACTAGGTTTTCGTTGGCATCTAGATAGGCAAGGCTTACTCTTCTCCGTGATTGAGCTTAATTAATAGTATTGGTATAATATTATGCTAGTTTTATGTTAAAAATTATGACTTAATGGTATATTTATCAAATATAGATTATCCATCTATTTAAAGAACTATAATTAGGCATAACTAGGTTAACTACTCATTTCTTAGGTTGAATTTTTATCTTAGGATACATTGAGGTTTGTTTAGCACCTTGTAGTGGGAATTGGAACCTTAGTCTAGTTTGGGGTAGAAGTTTCCTTAGAATGGACTATCTTCTAACCTACCTAAGGCTAAGGTTATGATTATCTCCTTGTAGACTCAATAGGCCTTTATACATCGCCCTATTTACATTTTGAACTCGGGGAGGATTTAGATATATTATGACTTTTTCTAGGCTTATACTTAGGAGATATTAAAACTGGTTCAAGTCTGACCCTATTATGATATTGATCCCAATTCAAGTTTGGTTTTCATGATATTATTTCTAGTCAAAGTCTAGCATGTGAATTACTAATTCCAATTTGAATTCGATATTGAGAGGTTATTCATAATGGTTATGGAACCATTTCAAGTTTAATGTTTATGGTATGAGAGGATCAATGGTTATGGTTTTGAAATTTGGATGGTTAGAATATTTGTTGTTATTACTTCTTTTTTACTATATCCACTGGGTTTATGGGGGCTAACATTGGATTATATACTCTCATTTGTGTCTCCTAATCTTATGAGGGACCAATTATGTTATAGATAGTTACATTCTTTTGATACTATTTATTCGATTGTTTACTTTCAGTAGTTGGAGCATTATTCTAAGTTTTCCCTTTTCCCCTAATTTAGCTTATTATCTTGCATTTTATTGTATTTATATTATGATTTATCTTAGTCGATCGATGATGCCTACTGAGTACCTATTGCATTGGTACTAATACTACACTATCCATCTTTTTCAGTGCAAATTTAAGTAGTAGTAGCTATCATTGACATTGAGTTAGTATTGGTCGGAGTTCAAAGATAGGATGAGCTCTTAAAGTTGGAGTGACTTTCTCTCTTTCTTTTATTTTGTATTGTCTTGCTGTTTTGAGACTATTTTATATTTGATACTTATAGTACTATATTATTTTACTAGAGGCACTATACCAACCTTACTAGGTCATGGGATTTTGTTATTCCTTTCTTTATTTATCTCTAATTATGCCGTATTCCTTATATATCATGGATTTTAACCTAATAACTTGCATGATTCTGACATTTATGCTATTTTCCACCAATTGGCCCATTATGTATACATTTGGGATATGGTTTGGCTTACCTACTAGTGGGATAAGATATGTGCCATCATGACTCATGAAATTAGGTCGTGAAAAATTGGTATTGAAGTCTAGGTTTTCTTGTATTGTGGGTACAAAAGCAAGTGTCTAGTATAGTCCTACAAATCAAAATGATGACGTTTATTTCTTATCTTTGGGTGTCTATAGGACATTCTCAGGAGATCTTCACTTCTTTCACTTATTTTATGCTAAGAGAATGTATTGGTTTCTATAATTTATTTGGTTTCACTCTTTCCTGGATGGATAAAATATGAGCTACTTCATTAAAATTTGAGGACCCCAAGTCTACAACTAGGGATCATACCGAAGAACGTGGATGACCTACAATTTTAGGGCAGATGTGAGCTAAATCCCTAGCTAAGGATCTAGATAGGGAGCCTTTGCTATACCCTATTCCTGCTCCTACATAAGAGATTTCTCCACCTAAGCCAGTGGTTAGATGGAAGGCATCTTAGGCCCCATCAATATTTTTTTATCGTTGCTCAAAGATGATTTGGTTTAGCTATTGGGCTTGGTTGGTAGTGCACCATCTGCTGGTGAGTATTCTATATATCCGAGTGGTATCGAGGCAGGCACACATCTTATAACTGTGGCCCTCAGAGTTAAGATTTCTCCAGCCCCAATAGTTGCCCAACCTGCTATATCTATTGGTGCAAAAGATGTTGGACAGATTATTGAGATTGAATTCTTTGAGATCTTTAGGGGAATTAGGCGATGATGAATTTGAGTTCTTGACGACTTGTGAGAATAGGCTTCATTATTTGGGCCTAGTGGAGACTCACAATGTTAACTATACTACTTTTATTTGGACCTGGCAGCTCGACATTGACGGAGATATTATCTTATTTTAGGCCAAATGTATCTCCTATGTTGACATGGAGCCAGTTCTCTATGGTTTTTTTAGAGAAGTAATACCTCATAGCCTTAGACAGCATCTGAGACCAGTTTTAGACATTGGAACAGAGTTTTATGACCATCTTGGAGTATGAGGCTAGATTTTATGAGTTGACCAGGCATTCTAAATTTATTTTTGCCGAATGAGTATGAGCATATTTAGTGTTTTGTTAGGGGACTAATACTTCTTCTTCGCATGGCTATACAACATTTGGTTGTTGTTGGCATATCTTTATTAAGGTTTTTTATCATGCCCAGATCATGGTGGAGACGCATTGTGCGGCCCAAGGGAGCAGTAATAAAAGGTCATGTTTATATGAAGGATAAGGTATTCAAAAATTTACCTGATGATAAGACCATTAATCATTTTCAAAACATCACAAATTGTCGAGTGCGATTGTGACGATAATATTTGTACTAATATACTATTTAAATAATTTATTAATTTTTTAATATCGATATTTGTGTACTAGTTTTACGGTTATTGTATACTAGCTTTAGATCATTATCATGTCTTAAATTCTAGTGGAATTAAAATTAATGCTATCACATTATTTAACGCATCGTGCGGCCCAAGGGAGAAACAATAAAAGGTTGTGCTACCATGGTAGTTTAAGTGGGAGCCAGAGAGGCTCACACTTTAGAGATAAAGGTTCTCAGGGTAAGTATTCTCTATGTTAGTATCATCAATATTAGGATCAATCTAGTATACCCGTTTATGCTACACTTCAGCTTACAAATGGGTGTGAACCCCACTATAGTGATCATCCTGGCTAGAGTAGTAATTGGCCTTTGAGAGATGCATGATATGGGATTTCTAGATAAGGTGGTTAATTTAGGTTAGTCGGATCGTGTAGATAAAGTGTTGTGACTAAGGTGTGTTATGAGTATAAGGCTTTTAGACATTTCTCTAGAGCGTGTCCCCAATGTGGGAGAGTTGTACCTACATTACAGAGTTTTCCACCAATTAAGGCAGTGCCGCCCCTAGTTAGAGGTGGTATGCAAGGTCATCAAGATGGTCTCTGAGGTTCTATTAGAGTTCCTTGGGCAAGTAAGATAGGTAATCGGTCAGGTGCCCGGCAAGATAGTAGGTAAGGTCATTTACATATTTCTTTGGTAGACTAGAGGTAGAGTCTTCAAATATTGTTATTACAAGTACGGTCTTTGTGTTCCATTAGCTAGCTTTTGCTTTATTTGATCTGGGACCCACTTATTATTACTTTTTTACTTATAATGCACCATGTTTAGATTTGTCTCGACATTCTTTATTCATGCCATTATGTGTATCAACTCTCATGGTTTATTTTTTAGAAGTGGATTGGGTTTATAAATCATGTGTTGTGACCGTTTGCGAGTTTGATAGTCAAGTTGATCTTATAGTATTATATATCGTGGACTTTGACGTAATTTTGAGCATAGACTGGGTAACACCTATCATGCGGTCATAGATTATTTTGCCAAAACGCTACTATAACGCCCCAAGAACCTATCCCGAGATGTCACAAGGTGCTTAAGACCATACGTGGCCTCAAGCTAACCCTCTAAGCCTGTCACCACTTTTAGAACTCACTATAACGCTAATCATGCTAAAATAGGGAAAAATAATCATGTTATAAACTTGAACATACTTTATTATGAAGAAATACTGGCATGTACAAACAAAATACTAAAACTTCTTTACATATAGGTACTCTAGTCAGACAAAAGCCTCTACTAAATAAGACTGAAGAGCCATTGGGACTGATCCCTAACTGACTCATACTGAACTGAAAAGAAAAAACCATCTACTAACAAGGCAAAATCAGGGACATAGGTCCTCGAATCATGAGGACTCACCAACTGCAGAAATATAGATAAAGGTACTCAAAGATCACTGTCGCTGTTGAGACTGAACACCCGAACCTACATAACGAAGAAATATAGAACACAAAAAAGTATGGGAATCAGTACTTGGGAATGTACTGAGTATGTGGGGGTGTATGCAGCATTATAAACATTATTATAAATATATAAGAAAATCATGCATGCTATCAATAATGACTCTCTTAGCTTGAATTAGCTGAAATATATTCCTTATAAATCATCATTAGTAATGCAAGCACTGTAAATCTCATAAATCATTATACTCAACTCAAACTCTTCAACTCAAGACTTAGAGTAAGTTGGTGACTCCAGAAACGTAAACTCTTATGGACTTGGGAGTTTCTTATAACCAACATAAACCATGTGAGCTTACATGGAGTCCAACGTCTTGCCCACGTTGGGGAGAGCTATTCTATCCTTGCCATTGGAGTAGAACCTTAACTTTAGTGATCACTGTCTTAGCCTTTGGCCCTTATTATTTATACTACGGTGGCACGTAGTTCTGGGGTAGTGGATGCGCTGAACCCACACTTCCCACTCGGTGCTAAATACTACTCCCAGACTCAAGCTCAGAACGCGTTAGGAAATCCACCTTAATCAACTCAAGGGTCTACCATAGAGACCAAAATCATAAATATATCTCTTTGATAAATCATAAATAATTTGTGGATTCCTAACTCGACTCAACTCAAAACAATCTTTCTCAACATCAAGTGGACTTGCTTATTACCTCATATCAAATGTCAAAACTTTAAGAAAGCATCACAAGATTCATTCTTGACTCTTAAACTCAAACGTCAATATATATATTCAATAATCAACTTCTCATGGAAAAGGTTAAAATCATGACTCTTATCATTTATCACTTGAAAATCATCAATTCTAATTCATAGTAACAATATACAATTCAAAGCATAAGTTCGCAATTTAGGAAATAAACAATGAAGTAGTTATGTATATCAATCTTGAATAGCTCAATTCTAATAACTCAATCATAAAGTAATTTGGGTAAAAATCTACTTTGCACAATCATGAAATTCCAGAAGTAAAAATCAATTCTTTGGGAACAAGAATGAAAGGATATTCTTGTTCAAGCCTTACATACCTTGATTATGATTTTAAGATGAAGAAACTTGATTGGAACTTCTTTTCCCACTTCTTGAGTAAGGGTTCTTGATGTTCTTGACTTAGAAGTTTTGAATCTTGAACTGATTTGTGAAGACTACGGCTCAATTTTGAGATGTTTAGACAAGAATTAGATGGGATTTTGGAGACAAACCCTAGTTTTTGGATGGAATTGAAGAGGAAAATGAGGATTTTCTCCTCTATTTGTATATATATAGTGGGTAAGGACGGGCGGAAAGACCAAAATACCCTTGAACAAATTCTAGAACTGGAGCCCAATTTTTGTACCTGGCGCGATGCGCCATGATTGCGGACCTTCACTGAATTTTGATAATTGGGAAACTGCTCAGTGGCGCGACGCGGTGAAGTCGCATTTGCCACCTTGGTCGTGACCTAGAAAGGCACCGCGATGCGGTGGAATTGCATTGGTGCACTGGAATTTGACAATTCTAATATTAAAACTTGGCGCAATGCGCCAATATCATGAAGTCTCACTGAAAAATAACAATTGCCATTTTGGTTGTCTCTGCGACGCGCTAAAGTGCCAGGTGGCACACTGTCTCACTAAAATGGCTCTAACTCTTCACCCGAGTATCGGATTTGGGCGAATTTGGTATCGATGGAAAGCTTATTCAATTATCAACATGGAAAAAAGTATAATTTAAATAAATATCATACGTTTTAAACATCAATCACTTTGGAATTCTTCCCATTTCCTTAAAAGACTAATTTAGGCTTAAGGAATGATCGAGGTATTACAATATCTCCCCCTTGTAAACATTCATCCTCGAATGTTGCTGTTAGGCTCAAGCCCAAAGAAGAAATGGGAAACATACCTTATGGGAACAATTTTCTTAATTGACTTACTTCACTCTAGACTTTCGAGTACTTAACAAAATGCACGAATCATAGAATGGATATTTATATAACTAAATACGCTGGATTAGTAGGAAACTGAATTAAAGAAGAATAGTACCTTTGGCTTGATTAGAATTCACAGAAAAGAGATGAGGGTACTTAATTCGTATTTCTGCTTCTCCTTCCCAAGTAGCACTCTCAACTGATAGATTTCGCCATAGAACTTTAACCAAGGGAACTTCCTTTTTCCATAGTCTACAGACATGATAATCTAGGATCAGAACCGAAATGTCATCATACAAAAGGCTGTCCCGAACATCAAACCTTCCTGATGGATCAACCACAACAGAATCACTAATGTGCTTCTTGAACATAGACACGTGAAAGACAGGGTGGACAGCTGACAACTCTACAGGAAACTGGATCTCATAAGTTTCTTTCCCAACACAATGCAAAACTCTGTAAGGGCCAAAATATCGAGGACTAAGCTTTCCTTTCTTTCCAAATCTTTTCACCCCTTTCATGGGCGAAATTCTCAAGTACACCAAATCATCAACTTCAAACTCAAGAGCTCTTCTTCTCACATCTGCATACGACTTCTGATGACTCTGGCTATTTTCAACCTTTCCTGAATCAACTTAACTATCTCCATGGCCTCGAACACAGCATCAAGTCCAATTACAATAGCCTCACCCACTTCAAACCAATCTATGGGTGATCTCATCGCCTTCCACCTAAAGACTCAAACGGATCCATTCCAATGCTAGCAAGAAAACTGTTGTTATATGCAAATTCAATCAATGGAAAATGTCCATCCCAACTTCCTTTGAAATCAAGAACACATGCCCTTAACATATCCTCCTAAGTTTGGATAGTTCTCAAACCTGACTGTTTGTCTGTGGATGAAAAGCGGAGCTAAGACGAACTTGGGTACCAAGACCCTTCTGAAAAGCTCTCCAAAACTGAGAAGTAAATTGAGTACCTCTATCAGAGATGATAGACAACGAAACTCGATGCAACCTTACTAACTCTCGGATGTACAGCTTAGCATAGTCCTCAGCAGTGAAAGATGTATGTATTGGCAGGAAATGTGCTAACTTAGTCAACCTGTCTACAACAACCCATATAGAATTATGATGATGATGAGAGAGAGGTAAACCGGTCATGAAATCCATATTCACTTCCTTCTACTTCCAAGTAGGAATGCCAAATTCTTGCATTATACCACCGGGTCTCTGGTGCTCTATCTTCACCTGTTGGCAAGCTGCATACTTCTCTACGAACTTTGCTATATTCATACCATTCCACCAATAAATTTCCCAAATTGTGGTACATCTTGGTAGCACCAGGATGAATAGAATACCACGCGCTATGCACTTCAGCCATAATCCTCTATCTCAAGTCATCAACATCAGGAACACATAATCTACTTTGAAGCCTTAATACACCATCTCCCCCTTGGGAGAAAACCTCCACTTTTTGGTCTTTAACTGACTCTTTCAGTTCGACCATACGAGAATCCATATCCTACTTTTTCTTCACTTTTGAAACTAGAGAAGATTCGGATCTACTTTGAACCCAAATATTACCCTCAGCTGAATCAAGTAATCTAACACCCAACCTAGCCTAACGATGCATTTCGCAGGCTAAATCCTTCGTATCTTCCTCTATATGCGCTACACTGCCCATGGACGATCTGTTAAGGGCATCTGCCACTACATTGGCCTTGCCCGGGTAATACAACACGCTCATATCATAATCCTTCAACAATTCTAACCATCGTCTCTACCGCAGGTTCAACTCTCTCTGAGTAAACACATACTGCAAACTCTTGTGATCCATAAAGACATCAACATGAACATCATACAAGTAGTGTCTCCAGATTTTTAAAGCAAAAACAACTGTAGCTAATTCGAGATCATGGGTTCTTCTCATGTGGTTTCAACTGCCTAGAGGCATAGGCTATAACCTTACCTTTTTGCATCAATATGTAACCCAAACAAACTCTAGAGGCATCATAATACACCACAAAATCATCTACACCATTAGGAAGGGTCAACACAGAGGCTGAAGTGAGTTGAGTCTTCAAATCCTGAAAACTCTCCTCATAAGAATCTGACCACAGGAATTTAACTTTCTTTTGGGTTAACCGGGTCAAAGGCGCAGTAATGGAAGAGAAACCTTCGATAAAACAATGATAGTAGCCAGCTAGACCCAAGAAACTCCTAATATCAAATGGAGAGATAGGTCTAGGCTAATTTCTCACAGCTTCTACCTTTTGAGGATCAACTTGAATACCTTCAGAAGAAACAATATGATCCAAAAAGGCAACTGACCTTAGCCAAAATTCACACTTGCTAAATTTGGCAAACAACTAATGATCTCTAAGGGTTTGCAAGACTATTCAGAGATAATCTGCATAGTCGTTTTCATTTTGAGAGTATACAAGGATATCATCTATGAACACAATAACAAACATATCCAAGTACTGTCTGAACACCCAATTCATGAGATCCATAAAGGCTGTTGGGGCATTAGTTAGCCCGAAGAACATGACTAGGAACTCAAAATGACCATAATGGGTGCGGAAAGCTGTCTTTGAAATATCACACTCTCTGACTTTAAGTTGGTGATAGCCGAATCTCAAATCTATTTATGAGAAATAACAGGCATATTGTAGCTAATCAAATAGGTCATCAATTTTAGGAAGAGGGTACTTGTTCTTGACTGTAACCTTGTTGAGCTGACGATAGTCAATGCACATACGTAATGAACCATCTTTCTTTCGCACGAATAGAATGGGTGCGCCCCAAGGAGATACATTAAGCCTTATGAAACCCTTATCAAGAATATCTTTGAATTGATTTTTCAACTCCTTAAGTTCTGCGGGGGCCATATGATATGGAGGAATTGAAATAGGCTGCGTATCGTGAAGAAGATCAATCCCGAATTCTATCTCTCTATCGGGAGATACCCTGGGAGATCTTTTGGGAAAACATTAAGAAATTCATTAACAACGCTAATAGAATAAATAGTCAGAGTCTCGAACTTAGTGTATTTAACTCGAACCAAATCATAGATACAACCCTTGGATATCAATTTCCTGGCTTTAAGGTAGGATATAAAATGACTCTTGGGAGCTACAGAATTTTGGACCACTCAAAAACTGGCTCATTAGGAAACTAAAACTTGACTACATGGGTACGACAGTCTATAGATGCATAACAAGTATGCAAAAATGACTCTATTAAGGATAGTGATAGGACACTTCTTATACATTTGCTTAGCAACAACAGATTTACCTATTGGGGTAGAAACTAGAAAAGCCTCAGGAATCTTTTCAGCACTAATCTCAAAATTCACAGCCACCAACGGAGTCATATAATAAAGACTTGACCCAGGGTCCATCAACACATACACATCAAAATGAAATACACGGAGCGTACCAGTAATAATATCTTATGAATCCTTCTGCTCCTAGTGGGGTGGTATAGCATAGAAGTAATTCTGGCACTGACCGCCAGCATTACTAGATGAGGCACCCTAAAGAGAAGTAGGACGAGCTAAAAGGGCTAGAGCACTAATGTCCTGACTCTGAGGACGAACATCAAAACTCCTTTGTCTGGCATACGGGCAATCTCTGAGCCTATGGCCCAACTTGCCAACACCAAAACAACCTCTCTGTTTAGCCATAGACTCTCCAGGATGCATCCTACCATACTTAGTACACGAGGGATAGATAGGCCTATTACTCATATAGTCCTGAGACCTAAACACAATAGGCTTATTACCCTATTCTTGTTTGATTTTGGATATGAGAGCACTAGCTGATGAAGGCACTGGCATAAAAGAATGGCTCTATAACTAAGGGCAGATCCCTCCAAAAAATCTAGTCTGAATATACACCAGCTGGTCTGATCTAACTCTCTTATTCCCCCCTCCCCCCACCCCACTCTCTCTCTCTCTACTTTACCTTATCCGTTTTAATCTGTTGAGCATGTATCATTAATCTAGAAAGATTCATGTCCCTATTAAGCATAGCAGATCTACACTCTTTCATAACATAACCCGACACACTAGCCAAAAACTTACTCATACTGGTTCTAGAATCAGCCATCATACCAGGAGCATACTTAGATAGCTGATTGAACTTAAGACAATACTCTTTAACTATCATAGATCCTAGTCTCAAGTTCATAAATTCTTCTAATTTTTCTTTCTTCAGCTTCAGGGGAAAGAATCTATCTAACAACGCATCTTGAAACGACTGCCAAGTCATGGGAGCGGCATCCTTCCCTCTACTCTTTCTCCAAATCTCCACCCAATCATAGGCAACATCTTTCAAGTGATAGGAAGCTAGATCCACACTCTCTTCCTCTGTTACATGCATAATTTAGGTGATCTTTTTCACCTCATCAAGATACATCTATGGGTCCTCACCTATCTTTGACCCATAAAAATCTGGCAGATTTATCTGCATAAAATCATGAACCCGAGCTGCCACTGAATTACTTTCATACGGAGGTAGAGCTGTGACCTAAACATGGGTTTGAGCATTGGCGGTAACCACCTAGGCTAGCACCTGAAAAGCTGCTAGAAATTCTGCATGGGACACCATCTCACCTAAAGAATCATTGGGTTGAGGTCGTTCATTATTTCTGGAAGCTCTACAAGGAGGCATTATCTGTCATAAGAGAGCACGAATTAATAGAAGAGAAAAATAGTCATAAGCATGATGAACTTTTGAAAGAAGGAACAAACATTTCCTAAAATGTCTCGTAACCTCTTGCGCGTAGATGTGGCGCTCTACACACCAATGATCAAGACTCAACGTAACGCGGCTTGTCAAACTCCGTAGTATTCTTTGAACCTTAGGCTCTGATACCAAGCTTATAACGCCCCATGAACCAATCCCGCGACGTCACACGGTGCTTAAGGCCTCACATGGACTCAAGCTAACCCTCTAAGCCTGTCATCACTTTGATAACTCATTATAATGCTAATCATGCTAAAATAAGGAAGAATAATCTTGTCATGAACATAAACAAACTTAATTATGAAGAAATACTGGCATGTACAAACAAAATACTAAAACTTCTTTACATATAGGTACTCTAGTCTAACAAAAGCCTCTACTAAATAAGACTAAAGAGCCATTGGGACTGAACTGACTCATACTGAACTGAAAAGAAAAAACCATCTACTAACAAGGCAAAATCAGGGACATAGGTCCTCGAATCATGAGGACTCACCAACTGTAGAAATATAGATAAAGGTACTCAAAGATCAGTATCGTTGTTGAGACTGAACACTCGAACCTATATCACGAAGAAATATAGAACACAAAAAAGTATGGCAATCAGTACTTGGGAATGTACTGAGTATGTGGGGGTGTATGCAGCATTATAAACTTTATCATAAATATATAACAAAATCATGCATGCTATCAATAATGACTCTCTTTGCTTGAATTAGCTGAAATAAATTCCTTGTAAATCATCAATAGTAATGCAAGCACTGTAAATCTCATAAATCATTATACTCAACTCAAACTCTTCAACTCAAGACTTAGAGTAACTTGGTGACTCCAAAAATGTAAACTCTTATGGACTTGGGAGTTTCTTATAACCAACATAAACCATGTGAGCTTACATGGAGTCCAACATTTTTCCCACGTTGCGGAGAGCTATTCTATCCTTTCCATCGGAGTAGAACCTTAACTTTAGTGATCACTGTCTTGGCCTTTATCCCTTAATCTTTATCCTATGGTGGCACGTAGTTCTGGGGAAGTAAGATGCGCTGAACCCACACTTCCCACTCAGTACTAAATACTACTCCCAGACTCAAGCTCAGAACGAGTTAGGAAATCCACCTTAATCAACTCAAGGGTCTACCATAGAGACCAAAATCATAAATATATCTCATCGATAAATCATAAATAATTTGTGGATTCCTAACTCAACTCAACTCAAAACAATCTTTCTCAACATCAAGTGGACTTGCTTATTAACTCATATCAAATGTCAAAACTTCAAGAAAGCATCACAAGATTCATTCTTGACTCTTAAACTCAAACGTCAATATATATATTCAATAATCAACTTCTCATATAAAAGATTAAAATCACGACTCTTATCATTTATCACTTGAAAATCATCAATTCTAATTCATAGTAGCAATATACAATTCATACCATAAGTTCTCAATTTAGGAAATAAACAATGAAGTAGTCATGTATATCAATCTTGAATAGCTCAGTTCTAATAACTAAATCATAAAGTAATTTGGGTAAAATCCCACTTTGCACAATCATGAAATTCTAATAGTAAAAATCAATTCTTTGGGCACAAGAATGAAAGGATATTCTTGTTCAAGACCCACATACCTTGATTATGATTTTGAGATGAAGAAACTTGATTGGAACTTCTTTTCCCACTTCTTGAGTTAAGGTTCTTGATGTTCTTGACTTGGAAGTTTTGAATCTTGAACTAATTTGTGAAGACTATGGCTCAATTTTGAGATGTTTAGACAAGAATTGGATGGAATTTTGGAGACAAACCTAGCTTTTGGATGGAATGGAAGAGGAAAATGAGGATTTTCTTCTCTATTTGTATATATATAGTGGGTAAGGATGATGGAAAGACCAAAATACCCTTGAGCAAATTCTAAACTGGAGCTTGATTTTTGTACCTGGTGCGATGCGCCATGATTGCGGACCTTCACTAGATTTTGACAACTGGGAAACTGCTCAGTGGTGCAATGCGGTAAAGTCGCATTTTCCACCTTGGTCGTGACCTTGAAAGGCATTGCAATACGGTGGAATCGCGTTGGTGCACTGGAATTTGATAATTCTAATATTGAACCTTGGTACAGCATGCCAATATCATGAAGTCTCACTAGAAAATAACAATTGCCATTTTGGTTGTCTCCGCGACGCGCTAAAGTGCCAGGTGGCACACTGTCTCACTAAAATGGCTCTAACTCTTCACCCGAGTATCGGATTTGGGCGAACTTGTTATCGATAGAAAGCTTACTCAATTATCCTCATGAGAAAAAGTATAAATTAAATAAATACCATATAATTTAAACGTCAATCACTTTGTAAGTCTTCCCATTCGCTTAAAAGACAAATTTAGGCTTAAGAAACGATCGAGGTATTACAATTACCTTAGCCATGCCCGACATACCCTTGATTTTATGGTAGGGATATTTTAGCCGCACGTCGATAGGTATCATTTCTTATGTTTTGTTTAGGAGAGTTATATAGAAGGGTTGAGAATTTTATCTTTCTTATATTTATGATATTAGTACGGAGAGTCCTTCGCTAGACTTTTTCCCTATGGTCCATAATTTTTTTGATGTTTTTCCAATCGATCTACCTGGTCTTCATCCTGAGCACGTTGTTGAATTTATTATTGATCTTGAGCTAAGCACTCAACCTATTTCTATGGCACCTTATTATATGGCTTTTTTTAGCTTAAAGAACCAAATTCGCAACTTTAGGATCTTCTGGGTAAGGGTTTTTTTAGGCCGAGTGTGTTGCCTTATGGTTCTCCTGTCTTGTTCATTAAGAAAAAGGATAGTTCCCTGTATAGGTGTATTGATTACAGGTAGTTAAATAAGATAATAATGAAGATTGATCAGCTTCAAGTAGCAATGGTGTTCTCTAAGATTGATTTTTTATTTGGTTACCATAAGTTGAGGATGCGGGTGGAGGAAATCCCAAAGATGGCATTCAAGACTTGTTATGGCTATTATGAGTTCCTGGTGATGTATTTTGGTTGGAAAATACCCCAACCACATTTGTGGATTTGATGAACCGCGTGTTCAAACCCTATTTGGACATATTAGTAATTGTGTTCATCGATGACATTCTTATGTATTAGAGGAGTAAGGAAGAGCATATGCAGTATTTGAGGATTGTGATCTAAAATTAGAGAGATCATAAGCTTTTTACCAAATTCTCAAAGTGTGAGGTCTGTCTCAAGTCAGTCATATTAGTAGTACATGTGGTGTCCAAGGATAGGATTATGGTGGATCCGATGAATATTGAGGCTATTCAAGATTGGGCCAGACCTACATCACTGAGGTTCGTAGAGGGTTTTGCTCTTATTATAGCACCAATGACTGTATTGACATGAAAGAAGGTTGCATTCTAGTTGTCTGAGGAGCGAGTCAAGATTTTGGAAGCTCAATAGTTTCTCACTTTAGCTCCTATATTAGCTCTTCCTCTTAAGGGCGAGGGATTTACCATATATTTAATGCTTTCGATGTTGATTTGCATTGTGTTTTGATGTATTAGGGTTGATTTATTACTTATGCATTAAGGCATATAAAGTTGTATGAGGTAAAATACCTCAATAGTTATTTGGAGTTGATGGCGATAGTTTTTATGCTTAAGTTTCAGAAGCATTATCTATATGGCGCTCATTCTAAGGTATTTAATAATCATCATAGTCTTTATCATCATATAAATTGGACAGAGCTAATTGTAAACAATGTAGATAGATGGAGTTTCTGAGGGATTATTATATCTCTATTAAAATACCTAGGCTTTGTACCCTTTAAAAACTCTCATGAATTATGCATTCTGACCAAGATACGGTTTAGGTGTGTCACTCTTACACTAGTGTAAGATTTGTACCCTATTTACCCCCTCCCCTCCCATATGTTGAACATCCTAGGAGGGTAGCATATTGTCCATAATATGACTTGGCCTCTCCTGGTTGTATCTTAGTGTACGAGTCGTACACAACTTAGTCGTATGAAAGGTTGTCTTGGTCTAGAGTGGACTATTTTGGTACGAGTCAAGGGTACAGTTTAGTGTACATATTGTACCCCTTGAATACAACTCTAGGGTGTGTGGTCATACCTTGAGCAATATATGCATCCTAGGTAAAGCCTAGGGTATAGTTTAGGGTACCACTTGTACCCTAGGTACAGTTGACTTAAGTGAGTCATACCTTTCTATGGGTTGATTTTCCAAATTTTAGCTAAGGGATCTATGGTCATTTCCCACACCAAAAACCCTCAAGTCCCCTTACTATATAATGTGGTGTGGCCTTCTAAGTCCTCTTTGGCAAGATAAAAACATTCCAAATCCTCTCTATACTTCTCAAAATAAGATTGAAGGCTAGGGTTTCAAGGGTGTTGATCTAGAGGAAAAAAGGAGTAAAGTTTCTTGGTGGATCATCTTGTTTAAGGAATGTGACTCTCTCCCTTGTTAAATAACACAAAAACCATGTATTTTACACATGGACTAATAATTGTAAATGGTAATTTTTAAATCAAATGATAAGGGCTTTGTTGCCTAATGATGAATAATATTGGTTCTTCCTTAGACTTGTGTTTATACGTGTCATTGGTGATGATTTTCATATGTGGCTGTTTGTTTTTTGTGGTTTATCAAATTGGTCTTGAGTAACCCTAATAATGATGAATTCTACCAAGAATTTGGCCTTGATAAACATATGCACACAAGGTATTTGTGAAAATATCTAAGTGAAATATCTAGTGACATATTGATAATGTTTTGAACTAGGGTAATGGTCCAATGAATGTGAATGGTTGATAAATGGTATTGTAAAGATATTGTTAGCCACGTAATGTGTTAATTTATGACTTTGTTGGTTGATGGCCAGAAAGGGGTTAAAGTCCCAAAATATGAAACTGAATTATGTTTGAACTAAAGTATGGTATAATATTGCTAATGAGGAATGACTGGGTTATAAGGGTCTAGATGACCATAAATTGAATTGAATGATGAAATGTTTCAAGGCTTTTTCTTATCCGAGTGATTGATTGATAAATGGCCCATGAGACCTTATCGACATATATGGTGTTGAATTAGTTAAATAGGTTGGAGTCCCTAAGTATTAAATGGAATGTGTGTTAGTGTATGGAAAAAGGGTTAAAGTCCCAATGTCAACTAATGATAGTCGCGAAGGCTTGTGGTTAGAGTCCCTTGCCTAATGAAAACGCAAGAGGTTAGAGTCCCTCTCTTAAATACACCGACTTGGGGTTAGTGTCCCCTATCTAATATGGCTTGAGGTTTGAGTCCCTTTCCCAATGAAATGGCTTGAGGTTAGAGTCCCTTGCCCAACAAAATAGCTTGAGGTTAGAGTCTATTACCCAATAAAATAGCTTGAGGTTAGAGTCCATTGCCAATGAAATGGCTTATGGTTAAAGTCCCTTGACTAATGAATGTTTGTATGTTGTTAAAGTCCCAGGCCAAATAAGAAATGTTTGAATCTATAAGTATGGAAGGTCGTAGTCCTTCACTTTATGTCTCATGATAAGTGCCTCATGAATGTTGTTAAGACTTGTTCCTTTGATTGGCATATGCTATATCTATATGTATGCTTATGTATATAAATGTGGTTGAATATAATGTGATAACTTGATATTGAATGATGATGATATTTTATCCTTATCCTTGAGTTACATGCTAGAGCGCCAACCGCTAACCATCTCTGTACGCTCTGTCCCCACGCAGCATAGGGGCTGGATCATCTTTTTCTCTTCCTGTGCAGTGACAGGTGTTCAAGAGGTTTATGTGATTGACATTGAAGTGGTGAGCTTCCATACTTTGAAAGTCATGCATTTCATAGTCCTTATTTTGTGTCATCGACTTGTCTTGGATTTGGTTTTGGCTATTGTTGGGGGTATCTCCCAACATGTATATATATATATATATATATGTGTGTGTGTGTATATTGACTTTGGATTTGTGTTGAGGCATTGTGGGTAACTGTGGACTTGGGTATGTTTTTAGTATGTTGACATTAATGAAATGTTTAAAAATGTTTAAGTTATGATCATTAGTATAGTTTCTTCTATCTTGATGTATGTTCAGATTTCCTCTAACTTTTATGGATTGATGTGACATTTAGGTTAGATTAACGGAGAGATCTTCGGTCCAAGTTGGGCTTGAGGTGACCATACGACAAGGCCCAGTATTGAGTTGTGTCATATATTCTATACCATCTAGGCAAGGTAAATGTGGTAGCGAATACCTTTAGCTGAAAGGCGGTGAGTATAGGTAACTTGGATTTTATTTTAATTTCTGAGAGGTCATTGGCATAGGACATTCAATCCTTAGCCAAATTGATGGTGCTACTTGATATTTCAGACTCCATGAGAATCCTTACTAGAGTTGATGTTAGGTTTACCTTATTTGATTGGATTTTGAGTCATCGATCTGAGGATAAGGTACTTTATGTAATCGGTGATCAGGTGCTAAGGGGTGAGTCCAGGAGGGCTACCATAGACTTCGAGGGTATTCTAAGATATGATGGATGCATTTTGGTTTTGAGGGTCGATGATTTAATTCAATTGATATTATGTGATGTTCACAGCTCCAAATGCTCAATTAACCCTACCAAGTCCCATCAATTGAACCACTTATTTGAGAAAAGACAAAACATCTAAGTCATACCCAAGACAGATGACATGACCCGACTAGGGGCTTGTTGTAATGGGCATCCTAAGTCTGGACGGGACTGAAGACCACCCCCATTACCCAACCTAACCTCCAGTCGCCTACCCTGAGTTAGATGATCCACAACTTGATTTTCGTAACCCTTTCTATCTTTGAATTCAAAGTCAAATTCTTAAAGCAGCAGCACCCATCTAATTAACCTTGGTTTTGCATCCTTTTTCGCCATCAAATATCTCAAGGCTACGTGGTCAGTGTGGACCACCACCTTGGTACCTAATAAATATGTCTGAAATTTCTCAAAAGCATACACAACTACTAGAAGTTCCTGCTCAGTCACAGTATAATTCTTTTGAGCCCAATTTAGGGCCTTGCTTGTGTAATATATTGGATGGAATAACTTCTCTCTCTTTTGGCCAAGAACAGCTCCAAGTGCCACTCCACTGGCATACACATAATCTTGAACAGCATTGTCCAATTAGGAGCAACAATAATTGGATCCTCCACTATTTTGTGCTTAAGGCATTCAAAAGCCTTATTGCAGTCATCATCAAAAGTGAACTTAGCCTTCTTCTCCAAAAGTTTGCAAAGTGGGTTTGCAATCTTTGAGAAATCCTTTATGAATCTGCGGTAGAACCCTACATGACCAAGAAAGCTACGTACCCCTTTGAATGAGATAGAGCTTTAGTTTCTCAATCACTTTAACCTTTACCTTATCTACCTTAATGCCTTTAGCAGAAATTTTGAGACCAAGAATAATGCCCTCCTTCACCATGAAGTGGCATTTTTTCCAGTTAAGAACAAGGTTGAACTCTTCACACCGTTACAACGCCCGACTAAGAATTAGCAAGTAGAGCTCAAAAGAATCACCGACCACCAAGAAGTTATCCATAAACACCTCCAAGGTGTCTTCAACCATATAAAAAAATATCGACATCATGCATGCATTAAACAAACCGAAAGGCATCCGCTTAAAAGCAAACGTACCATATGGGCATGTGAATGTCATCTTTTCTTGATCTTCAGGAGCAATAAAAATCTGGTTATAACCAGAGTAATAGAAATCTAGTTGTAACCAGGGTACCCATTTAAGAAATAGTACCAACCTCTTCCCGCTAGCCGATCAAGCATCTGATACATGAAAGGCATTGGGAAGTGGTCCTTCAGTGTCCACGAGTTGAGTTTTCTGTAATCCATACACACCCTCCACCCAGTAATAGGCCTGAGTGCAATCAACTCATTTTTCTCATTAGCCACAACTTTCATACACCTTTTCTTGGGCACATACTGAACGGGACTCACCCACTCACTGTCCAAAATGGGTTACACCACCCCTGCATCTAGACACTTAATAATTTCCTTCTTTACTATCCCTTGCATAGTTGGGTTTAGATGATGCTGGTGCTCAATAGTCGGGATACAATTCTCCTCTATTTGAATCTTATGTGTACATATATACCAAGAGAAATGTCGATGATATCTACAGTCATCTAACCAATAGCCCTCTTATATCTCTTAAGAATAAAGGTGAGGGCTTCCATCTATTTATCACCTAGGTCAGCCACAATAATAATAGGTAGTGTATTCCTACTGCCCAGGAACACATACCTCAAATGGCCAGACAACTCTTTCAAATCCAAGGTAGGTGGCTCTTTTATAGAAGGCTTAGCGGTTGGACTTAGATGATTTTTGAAGTCCAAATCCAACTTCTTAGGTGCATATGAATAAGATCCCATGCCTGATAAGGCACACATAGTCTCCTCATAATCTTCGATACCGTCATGATTAAAATTCATCAATACAGCAGCTAAAGTTTCTACAACAAGTTTTTTTTATAGGCACTTCTTGCTCCTCCTCATAATAGACATCCACAATAGAGAATATACTCATATTTTTATGTTGTTTCATGGACTGGGATACATCGAATCGAACTACCTCATTATTTAGCCTGAATTATAGCTCGCTTGCCCTTAATCAATAAGTACACTCCCGATTGTAAGGAAAGGTCGACCCAAGATTATGGGTACCTTGAAATACACCTCACAATCAAGAATGACAAAATCAGCCAAAAATATAAAACTGGCCACCTTTACTAATATGTCGTATAGAATCCCCATAGGCCGCTTCACAGACCTGTCCGCCATAACAAGCCTCATGTTTGTGGGAGTAGGATCCCCCAAATCCAATTTCTTATACATAGCAAGCGGCATCAATTTTATACTAGCTCCCAAATCACATAGAGCTTTTGCAAAACAAAAAGACCCAATAGTGCACGGAATAGTAAATGCTCTCGGGTATGCCTTTTTCTATACCAAAGACCTTGTGGAGATAGCACCACAATAATGGAGTTTGTCTACTGGATCATAGCTAACCGTCCACTTTTTTGTGACAAGGTCTTTTATGAACTTTGCATACCCGGGCATTTGTTCCAGTGCTTCTACCAATGGCAAATTTATCATCAATTGCTTAAGCATGACCATAAATTTGCCAAACTTTGTGTCATCGGCTTTATTATTTAACTGATGGGGAAATAGAGAAGGTGGTTTCTAGAGAGTGGTAACCACCACTTCAACCTCCTTTTTCTTGATCTTCTCCAACTCATCAACCTGCTGATGACTGGATGGTGTATCATCAATAACCTCATCTAGTTTCTTAGATGCCACTTTATTACTTTCTTCAAGCTCGATATCTTCTTCTATCACCTCTTCAATAACAGTTTTTCACATAGAAGGGCCTGGTAATACCCTACCATTCTGTGTGGTAATTGCCATACAAGATCCATTATTTTGAGAATTTTGAATTGTATCACTTGGCAAAGTTCTACTCTTCCTCTAATTTAATGATACTAAAAGTTGGCTTATTTGTTGCTCCAACTATTTGATAGATGTAGGGTGTGAGTTTACCAGCTGACTCATGGAAGACAAATCACTCTTCATAATAGTCACCCCAGAGTTGGTAGTCTCAACTCCTTTTAATAATTTCTCCATCATGTCCTGCATGGACATCTTGCCCGAGCTAGTTGTAGCATTATCTCTGCTTCTGAGAGGTACATATAATCTACTCCTATCATTCTTACTCTTCCAGTTTCCTTGATCTCTATCCTTGTAACTAGCCTTGTCATAATAGTTCTGACCTTGATTTCCTTGGTTATTTCCTCAGAAACCCCCCTGATTATTTAGATAGTTTACTTTTTTTTCCAAATCAGAGTTAGATCTTTCATGGTATTCATCAGCTTTCACCTTCTCTATTTTTTTAAATAATAGATGCTTAGTCAGCAAATCCATCTGTGTTTTCAACCATCTATGTCCTGGTCATGTTCTTCCTCCTTCTAGCATTGCTCTGCAATCATACTACTAGACACAATAGGGCTTGCTACCACAGAATTCTTAGTATGCTAAGCTCTACTCTATTTGGTCATCCTATCAAGCATCTCCAAAGCCTCTGGAAAAGTAAGGTCAACAAACGACCCTCGTGCAGCATTATCCACGACTGGCTTCATAATAGAGTTCAAAGCCCGATAAAGAGTCTCCATAAAATAAATATCCATCATACTATGGTTCGGGCATTGCATCAACTTCTTTTTTAACCTCTCCCAAGTCTCATGAAGAGCTTCAGTGAGAAGCTGTCGGAAGTTACTGATTTCATCTCTCAACTGTACACTCCTGGAAAGTGGAAAGAACCTTTCTAGGAAAGCCTCTTTCAACTGCCTCCAGTTGGTGATAGAGTCGGGAGTCATCCCATTGAGCCACAGTGTAGCCTCTCTAGATAGAGACAACAAAAATAAATGCATGCAGATAGAATTATGACCCACTCCTGGGTTATCAAAAGACTTGAAAATGGTGATAAAGCTCACCAAGTGCGTATTTGGATCATCTCCGGGAAGACAACCGAACAACCCCTTAAGATGAAGGAGTTGAATCATCGTATTGGTAATATTAAATTTAGCTCTAGGTGCTAGAGGTGGAGAAATGATAGCTCCAGTTGCACTTGCTCCATCTATTCCATCTTCATCGTTATTTAGATCAAATTGTACCAGTTGTCGATCCTGCCTCTTCCTAAATGGACAATTCATGTTTACATTCTGATTCATTGGTGCAGTCACATTATCTGCACGCCTTAGGTCAATAGGATCTAACAAATCATCATCCCCCAAATCATCACTATTAGGATTAGGATGATGCGTCTGCTGGCCGTCATTCTACTGATTTAGTTGAGTTCTAGCCAGAGCGACTAGTCTTTCAGCATCTTGGGGGTCTACCATTCTACCAATTAACTGTGATTCCAGATGTATTGGTAATAATGATGCACCCATCTTCGTGTACTAGGTATACCTAATAACTACCCTGCACAAAACAAAAACAACAAACAAAAGTAAAATTTAGGAAACTTGACCAAAGGTCAATTAACAAACACAAACTTAATTGACAACCGTATTCCCCAACAACGGCACCAAAATTTTTGATACGCCTAAATTACACCTTTCTTATGAGAAAGTAAGTGGTCGCTGTCAAATATAGAATCCAACTAGGTTGGGTGTTGAATTCTACAGGGAATACTGTGTTCACTAAGTATTATGATTGTTATTAGACTGTTGATCAAAGGTTCCTGAATAAGAGGGGTTTTGATTTATAAATTGTGTTCTAAGTAATTGTAACAGAGTTGTTCCAACTAATGATTCTTTCTGCTAGTAATAATTCAATGATATTAAACGAACTAGAGTTATGGTTACCAAGACGTTTAAACAGTTAGGGTTATGAATTACTTTTGAGTTCTAATCAATAACTTCAATTGCAAGAGCAGCTGAATTCAAGTGCTTACCCTTTAGTTTCTCAACCTTAATGGATAGTTTATCCTTTAACTCTCTCAACTTAAAAAATATATTGATTATTCAACCATTTTTCTCATGTAGGTTAATCCTTGTTAAGGCATTCTCCATTAATCTAAAGATTTATGTCTCCAGATTTCATGTAAATCCTTTCTTTTCCCAACAAATACTTTTTTGTTTGAACAAGTGATTGTTATTGGGTTCACTTTTCAAGTTTGCAACCAAGAAAAGTCATTAGAGTGAAGAAGGATTTATGCAATATTAATTACCTACAAAAACTCAACTGGAATCACAACCCATATCAACTGATTACATCAAGTCTCCCATAACCCTAGTCATGGGAGCATAGCCACTCATCTCCATAGAAGAAAGAGAAAGAATACTTGTATTACTCATAAACAAATTCAAAGTTCACTTACAAAGGTTTCAAGAATTAATTCTTGAATCTTCAATAGCAATGGAATGACTAGATCCACAAATGTCGTTTGATTCACAGATTCTATGTTACATAGATTTTCAAAGATGAAAAAGTAGGATAAAGCAATCTCCCAGCGTCAGAATATGCTCAATAAAGCCCTAGATAGGTATTTATATACTCCCAGGTTTAGAAGGTTTAAAATTTAAACTAAGAAAATGCCGCATCCAAATTAACAGTCCAGTCGATGGTTCGTTGAGAGTCTGACGGTCCGTTTATAGATCGTCACCGAGTGCCCCAGGATGTCATACTCTTCTTAAGCCTGACGGATACCTTAGTGGACCATCGATGGTCCAACAGTCCATCGCATGGTCCGTCGCTCAGGCTTCTGAAATCTTGCATTCTGTTTAAGTCTGACGGCCAAGTTGGAAGTCTGCCGCAAGCTTGACGGTCTGCCACTTGGGTCGTCGCATGGGTCTTCCATCTGGAACCATCTGTTTAGCTCTGATGGTCCGTCTGGCGATCCGTCGCATGACTGACTATCCGCCTGGCAGTCCATCGTATAACTGTTGATCCGCCTGGCGGTCCATCGCATGACTGACGGTCCACCATTTGGGCCATCATTGACCTTTTTCTGCTATTTTCCTGAGTTTTCTCCTCCAGCTGACTCCTCAACCTCAAATCACTCAAATCCACTATTAAATACAACTTTAGTTACTTAAAAACTCATAATTTTCCTAAGAAAAAGATGCAAAATATTCCATCAAAAATCGAATTATCAACTTGTTGTTTGATGGTCCTTGGGTTAAATCTTGTCTCTATGGCAAGAGTTATAGATCATTACATAAATCAAAAGACATTATGGCAGTACCAACTCTTGCCCGTGGGGCGTAAGTTGTTGGTTGAAAGTCCATGGGCTTAGTCATACCTCTAAGACAATAGTTATAAAATATCCCATAAATCAAAACACAATATGGTAGTATCAACTCTTTCCCATAGGACGCAACTTGTTGCTTGAAGGTTCTTGGGTTAAGTCGTGCCTCTAAGATAAGAGTTATAGAACATATCATAAATCAAGAAACAATGTGGTACTGTCAACTCTTTCTCATTGGGTGTAACTTATTTTTTGAAAGGAATTGAAGAAAAGAAAAGAAAAAGAAAAATAATATAAGTTGAGAAAAAAGAAAAAACAAAGAAAAATATTTAAAAAAAAAAAAGAAAAAGAAAAATCAAAGTAAAAAAGAAAAAAGTAGAAGTCGATAGAAGAAAATAAAAAACCAAAAATAAAGAACGTTTGAGAAAAAAGAGAAAACGAAGAGTAAAAGGAGAAAAGAAAAATATAGGGTGAGAAATAAGTTTTAAAAGGAAAAAAATAAAAATCATAGAAAAATAAAAAACAAAAAAAATAGAAGTTGACAGAGAAAAGAGAAAAAAAGTTTTTGAAAAAGAGAGAGAAAAGAAAAAATAAAAATTAAAGTAAAATAAAAAAATAGAAGTTGAAAGATAAATAAGCACAAAGAGTTGTTTAATGTTATTGAGATATATAGGGGAAAATAGGTAAAAGTCTTATAAATTAAAAAAAAAAGGAATGTTAGTATTGTAGAACTTTTCTTACTGGAGACAAGAAAATAAAGTCACTCATTATGAAAGTCATTTATGTAGTTACCCTTTAAAATATAAGTTATCTAACAATCAATCATATATATATAGAGAGAGAGAGATTATTATTTCTCTTGAGGGGTTTCTTGATGGGGTGAATTACAATGAAGGAAACCCTCTTTATTTATAGGAAAAAACTAACCTTGGGGATTCTAACTTTTTCATAAATAGACATTCACTATATATGGTAAATTAGACATTCACTATATGTGGTAATATATTTAGAACACTCACCCATGAATGTCTAATTGATAGATAATGTGCCTCGTTAAAACCTTATGAAAAAAAACCCAGTGAAAAAAAATCTAGTAAAGGAAAAAGAGTACACATCTCTAACAATACACATATAGATTATCTCATTAAAAACCTTACAAGGAAAACCCAGTGAGACAAAACCTCGTAATTAAAAATTATTACAACGCATGTTAACTCCTCCTAATGAGAACATCCTTGAACCTTTGCATCCCGATCTTGTGCAACATCTTCTTGAAAGTTGTAATTGGAGTAAACTTGGAGAATAAATCAGGCACATTGTCACTTGAATGAAATTTTTGCACGTTAATATCACCATTCTTTTGTAGCTCGTCCATATAGAAAAGTTTTGGAAAAATGTGCTTCATTTTATTTCCTTGATTCCTCCCGTAAATTGTGTTGTGCGTGTTGCATTATCCTCATAAAAAAATCATGGATACTTAGTCATATTTCAAACCATATTTTTTTGTGAATAAAATGTATCGTGGACCTCAAACACACAGACTCGTGGTTTGCTTCATGAATAGCTATTATCTTTGTATGATTTGATGAAGTGGCTATGATAAACTGCTTTGTATATCTACAAGATATGGCAGTACCCCACATATGAAGACATTGCTTATTTGAGATCGAGATTTACACGAGTTAGATAAGTACCCGGCATCAGCATAACCAACAAGATTAGAACTACAATCTTTAGAATAAAATAAGTTCATATGTTTAATCTTATTTCGATGTCTCCTAGTAGGAGAAAAATTATACCTTGCTAACATAATGATCGAAATACTATATCGGGTCTTGTAGTAGTTACAAGATACATTAGTACACCAATTGCACTGAGATATATAACCAACCCAATTCGATATATTTCTCATTCCAGCAAATAATTTATTGCTTTTGAAAACTCTCCAAGAGTTCCAATAATTTTCAAGCTATAAGCTTATACAATATAAGGATTATAAATAAGTTTCCCAAAAACTTTTATATGCTTCAAATATTTTGAATCCTTAAAAAGCTTCTATATAAATTTTGTCAACTAACAATATTCAATATTTCATGTGCGACGTCTTCAATTGTCTGTACTGCAAATCAAATAAGTTTTATGCTTACCAAGATGCATCCTTTCATATCACTTGTTAAATGTTTCTATGTCAACATGCTTAAATAAACATAGAATTTAGATCCTCGTAATCTTTTATAATATTGTGCCAATATTGTTTCAAAAAAATTACCGATGATATATAATTTTTATCGGTTCACAATGTGACATAACATTTTGAGATCTCATCACTTCATTACTTTTAAGTACCTGAACCTCTCATAAGGTTTCATGAAGTATTATGTCGTAGACTCTTCAAGAGAACACTGTATTCTTATTATGATCATTTTCTCCTTATCCTTTTTAAGGATTATTTCATTTGGAACCGATTGGTCTACCACACTTCATGGATACAGAGACTTTGTCCTATAAAGACATAAAATAGGAGCACTTGCAGCTTAAATATGAGATGTTTTCGACATTTGACTTGAATTTTCTTTTGAATGAGGATCTGATAATAATTCCTAACATATTTCATAGTTGTTTATAATCTCCCCCTTTTGTTAGGAAAAATAACATACATCCTTCATCTTCTTTGAGAAATCCATCTTTGTGTATTATAGTATATTCATTAATCATATATCGCATATTAGAACTATTAGATGGAAAATGTCTGATTCCTGACTCAGAACCAACTTTGAGGGAAGTTAATCATAATTTATTGGTTTGATGCATACTAGTACTTTTGTATATAATATATCATATTTCAAACCCAAACATGAAGCTTTGTTCTCATTAGCAATGGTTCAACTATTTATCAAAGACATTTAATGTCAAACCACCATCATCAAGATGAATTATCTTGATTACCAATCTAAAAATTATGTTTTTATCTCAATTTATATTAAGCAAGTAACTTTATAAATGTCAAACTAGAGGTTGAAAATAAACCTACATGTGACTATCTTATTGATGCATCGTTTCAACATATCACATGATAGGTGAACAGGCCCTTATTCACCTTTAATACTTTCTAGAATTTAGGGAATCCAACCCCACCATTAGTTGGTCCAACCAATTTATCATTAGAACAAGCAACATTCAAAGTTCATGAAGAATTTTTTAATTCTTCAATATATGTTTAATACTTAATATGCACATCTTTAGGATGTCGTAATCGTTCATGTGAACTTATGAACTTTTATACTAGTAAACTCTAAGTTTACCATGATATGTGCCTTTTTACTTTAGTAAATTTGAAATTTACTATTACATGAATAAATTTCAGATTTATTACTTCAAAAGTAGATTTCAAAGTAACTCTTCTCAGTTATTCTCTCTCTTTCAGAGTTGAGTTGTGGTGTCATTATAATCAAGTGCACGTTTGTATTGATAAGTTTTATTAAATATTATCACATTCACCATAGGTAATCTGTGCTTATAACAATCAAAATTCTTATTTCATGAATGGGATATAATCGTTTCTTAAGTCTATCAAATTATGATAGCTTATAACCTCTTTCAAAATATTGCTAATTCAAGAGAAAATCAAGGTGTGCAAATAATTTAGAGAATTTTTCTCTAACATATCTTATAATCATAATAAGCGTGTGAACATATTAGCACTTTTGATGATTATTATCATATTGTATCTTCATGTTTGTATTCGTATATTCAATCACTTGTCTTCTTTCAGACATATTATGCATTGCTACCACATTTCCTTTAAGAATGGAGCAAGTTGTCAACTTTCAGATCCATCATATATTTCTACCATATTCACTTCATGAAATAGAAAATATCAATGGGATATGTTTTATGACTTTTCAAAACACCTATTATTTTGCCTTAGCCACCATAATATCATCAATATGGTGTATTGAGATTCACACTCAATATCGTATCCATATAAAAACGTCTTAGGCTATAACTCAATGAGACTTGAACCCAACATCTTAGCATCATGGTGCATTGAAACTTTTAACCCAATGTCTTACTCTCTTAATGAGATGAGACTTAAATTCATCATCATATTTTTTGACAATATTGTTCTTCATAAATAAATTAAAAGCATAAGAGGTTCCAAACTAATTATTTTTCCTCAAGTCCAACAATAATTATATCATAGTAGCAAAAGACAAATAACATAAGGAATTACTAACCTTGGAATTACCTTTAGATTTATAATCTCACCTATGTGGTAGAGTATCGTGCTGATAACGTGTTATAAAATATAAAATAAGAACAACAATAATAGAGAGAGAAGAGAGAGTGATTATTATTTCTCTTGAGAGGTTTCTTGATGGGGTAAATTACAATGAAGGATACTCCCTTTATTTATAGGAGAAAACTAACCTTGGAGTTTCTAACTTTTTTATAAATAGATAGTCATTATATATGGTAAAGTAGACATTCAATATATATGGTAATATATTTATAACATTATATTAATTATTAATTATATATAAAATTGAAAAGTCACTCCATTTGTGCCTTTTCATTTCTAATCTCTTTCAATTACTCATGTATAAGTATGTGTACACACAGAGTGATGTGCCATATTTTTTTCAAAGATTTTTTTTTTATCTTTTTTTGTTCTTTCTCTAATTATAAATAATAATATCTTTTAATATTTCAAGTGTTTTTCTCTTTTTTATATAATATATTTATAAGAAGTAAGTATTCATAACTCATATCTCTTAAATTTCTACTTTTAATTGTATCCATAACTCTCATAATTTTCATGTCTATAACTCTCATACATTAATTTGTAAATTTATAATAACTTATGGTATTCCTCTATATAACTATATAAACGCATATTTGTTTCATGAAGACTCTCATTTTACCTTTATAAGATTTTTTTTAGTTTTTTGATCTTTATTTAATTATAAAATAATAATATCTTTTAATATTTCAAATGCTCTTTTCTTTGTTATATAATGAATTTACAAAAAGCAACTATTCATAACTCATATCTTGTAAATTTCTATTTTTAATAGTATACATAACTCTGATAATTTTCATGTCTATAACTTTCATGCATTAATTTGTAAATTGGTAATACATTATGGTATTCCTCTATTTTTCCTATATAAACTCATATTTGTTCATGAAGACTTCCATTCAAAGTTATTTTTTCTCTTGTCCATCTCTTTTGTTTGTAAGTTATAACATGTAACAAAAAGGCGTATATGAAGGTAAAATATCTTATTCTCAAATATTTCTTTCATGTTCATGTGTCTGGTATTCTTTCTTATTTTTAGCAATTTTTCACGTATTTGTTGTCCTCCTCTAAGTAAATATGATCAAGAAAATCTTCATGAAAATCAATGTTAAGGTATTTTATTTTAATAGGATTGATTTTTGTTTTACAGATGTATAATATAGTTTAGATTTCTTATCTCTTTTTTATTTGATAATCTTTTATTGATATATTTGGAATAGAAATATTATAAATATCATCTATAGTGTAGTATCATATTAACAATTATCACATTCTTGTATTTTTTGTTAGTATAATTTATTTTATTTATTCGTAACTATAGCTTAATTTGCTTCATTTTCATAACTTTTAAAAATATTTATTTGATGTGTAATAGAATACCGTAAACGAACGCAACACAAAACACAACATAGAAATTATAATCAACATTTGCATACAAGATCAAGTACTCTTATAAAAAAAAATAGAGGAGATTAAAACAAAAAATAATATTTTCAACTTAACCTGTACATTATAATTTCAAAATATGACCTTTTATTTCATTTACTTCATTACTCATACATCCTAAATTATTTATTCGACTATGTACATATAAAAAAATTGGTACTCAAAAAGAAGCAAGAAATTTTAATTTTTATAATTAAAAAAAAATTATGTCTCAAATTAAGATAAAGATCTAAAATATTTTGACTAGAATATTAATATTATATACTACTTCATTTACAAAACAGTGAAATATATTCATTTATTAAATTTTTTATAGCCGCTGCTAATTTTAGCAGTAGCAAAATTATACATGAAGAAAGAAACCATTTCGTGGAATTGCCCAATTAGTTCATATATTTAAATAGTTCGACCAATGCAGTGTCTGACTATGTCTTTTCAACCCTTACTGATCCAAAAAATACACACAGGGGCATAAGTTACAAACTGCTGAGTAGAAGCAGCCACTTATATTTTCTCGATTAAAGTAACGGAAAAGGATCAAAAATACCCCTGAACTATCTGAAATGGATGAAAAATATTCATCTTTAATTTTTTGGCTTAAAATTATCCCTCCGTTAAATATTTGGCTAAAAAATGTTCCTCCCTCTAACAGATTTCCATCAAGCATGCCATTTGGATAAAAATGATCACGTGGCCATGCCACATCATCGTCCAAATTAGTTTTTCCTTGGAAATTGAATGATGCAAAATTATATGCAACAAGATAGGCAGATTGGGTAAAAATGGAACAACTGATCTTAGCCAAAAGGCCAAGAAAGGTATGTAATAAAACAGGAAAGCCCCTAAAATTTGCTAGTATTCAATTTCAAACAAATTTTACAATAAATGTTAAAGTAATGTGATTCTCTAGCGCAATTAAGGCCCTGAAGGTTCTGATACACAATATCTTGTTTAAACAACAGTGAAATTTCTAATGGTTTTACTATACAGAGAAGTTGGATAAAGTTAGCAGCTACTATCACATTTAGTTAGAATATATGGTTGTTTTCTATAACAAAAAGTTTCCTTAGACCAAACAAACCTTAAAGCAAAGTTCTAAGGTGCAAGTGGAAATCTTCTTTCTGAGCTTTGCTTCGAACTATAAGAGTATTAACATAACTCCACTGAGCAGCAAGACAGACATAAATCAAATACTGGATCAGTAAAGACTTCCTCTAACCCTTACCAGAGTGTGAACTTTTATTCCTCACCACTCCACATTTTCCCATTCTAGTATTTAAGCTACAATATGGATTACAATTTCCAAATTTCCTAAACTTACTTTAGAAACTTGTGATGGTAACAATGATGTGGCATGGCCACGTGGGCATTTTTATCCAAGTGGCATGCTTGGTGGAAATCTGTTAGAAGGAGGGGCATTTTTTAATCAAATATTTAACAGGGCGGTATTTTTTAGCCAAAAAGCTAATAAAGGGCATTTTTAATCCATTTTAGATAGTTCAGGAAAATTTTTGACCCTTTTCAGTTAAATTAAAGGTTGGGATGGGTAGAAATTTAAAATAATCCCAAAAGATAGTACATAAATACATAGAACAAAGAGTAAAGACATCATTTCCCCCTGAACTTGTCCGCTCAACTTACTTTAGTACTTAAACTAAACTTTCATTGATTTACCCCCTTAACATCTTTAAAGTGTATTAATTTCACCCCTCAAGTTGACGTGAAATTTTTATAAAATAAAAAAATAAAAATCGCATTTTTTAATTTAAAAGCTGAGATGGTCCCATTTTTTTTAATATATATATATATATATATATATATATACTAGTTTAGGTGTACGCGCCTCACGCGTGTACCACACTTTAATGAGTTTACATGTTACATTAAATAAAATATTTGTTTAAATAATAAAGAAGAATACAATAAGTAAATTCAACATCTTTTGAACATATAAAGATGGAGAGTTTATTTAACTAAACCTAACATATACAAAAAAAAATCTCAACGTATATCAAAATTTATCTACCACCTATAAACTACAACAAATAATAATATCAAAACAATACAATTAAATCTAAACTTTGCAAAATATTTTTCTCAAAGTTGATCGACATCCATTTACCACCTGTTAACTATAATAAAATAATACAATGATAGCGATATCAAAACAATACAACTAAATTTAACTTTTATACACACAAAAAAAATCTCAAAAGAGAGACATCAAAATAATACAATTAAATCTAACATTTTCTTTAAAAAAAATGGTCAAAGCCACAAAATTTTATTACCCAAATAATGTATCCATATAAACCTAAAAACGGACTTGTAAAATTGAAAAAAGAAAAAAATATAACGACTCCTAAACTAAAATATTATAGCAAAAAAATAATAGTCCTAACATTTAAAAAAACAATACCTCTTTTTTTTGAGAGGGGTTTGAAATCCACTTTACCTTTTTTAATTGGGATACACGAATTCCATTTATTTTTTGGAAGATTTTTCTTCTTCTTCTTCTTTTAGGAGTCTTAACCTATTTTATGTAAAATAATTTTTTAATTTTTCTAAATTATTTAGAACTTTACCTTATATAGAAATTTTTCATATATAATAATTTCTTTGAAGTTGGATTTTCTTTAACAATTTATTGCCGTAAATTTAGGAATTCAACTAAAAATAGAAAATCTTCTCCATTTATATATATATATATACTAGTCAAGTGTACGTGTTTTGCATGTGTGTCTCGTGTTGATAAGTATAATTATACATAAAGAAATAAAATTATAAAAAAATAAAAATTGAGTTAAAATAAATGTTGTATATATTTAAAAGATATAATTTGACACTATAAGTGTTTCATCTTAATCAATAAAACTATATATAAAATAAAAAATTTAACGAATTAAAAAATTTTACTCATCAAAGAAAAAGATGTAGAGAAAATTAAGTCACGAAGGAGCATTTGTTGTACATATACGACATACCAAATTAAAACATAAATACTATTAGTACTAAATGATCCAATTTATGGTTGAGACTAATATTCATAATATAAAATATAACATAAAGGGATAAAAAAAAGTTAAAAAATTAAGAAAGCACAAATAAAAAAAACACTCTGTAAGAATATATTATTATCTTTCGATCTTGTCCAACATCACTTCTTTACCTTACTACAGCTAATGATCGTACATGGACAAACTTTTTACTTTCTTCAATTACTCAAAGTCAATATTGTATATATCTTTAATCAAAGAGCGTACATAATTAGATGTAAATATTTAATGATACACTTACGACAACATCATTATGCATTACCTATTTTTTGTCAAACTATTGTTAAATAGGGACTCACAAATTTGGTCAATAAATAACTACTAAAATAGTATTTTGTTAGTATTAAAGTTCATATTTGGTTACGTCTTTTTACGTAAAATATTAATTTATTATTAGTTCCTCAAATATAAATTAATAATTAAAAATTAATAAGATTTTTAATTATGTTAAAACAAGGAAAGATTAATAAGCTTGAAAATTAATAGTATTTTTAATTATGTTTAAATAAGGAAAGATTAATAACCAAATTTTAATGGGACATCTAAAATATTACAAAATAATTAAATAATTTAGTAATATGGTAAATGACAGTTTTGTCTATTGTGGAGTCTTTTAACGAAGGGCAAAAAGTTCAAATCACTTTTCTAAGGGTCTTCAC